>NC_087374.1:20840453-20900453 GCF_031761385.1 Necator americanus
GAAGAGATTGGTGACCAAAGCCATTTCCATATTTTTTGTGCAAACTGTGTGAAAAGGACTTCTGCACACTTTTTGCAACACGAAGTCTCGCAGATACACGAGGCATTGATTGCAAGCCACCATTGGTTGCCGAACTTGGAGAAGACTATGGAGAGAGAGCACCATTCGTAGCAGTGCCGCGAATTAGACCTGTGAATTTGACTTCTCGTACCACGCTGGTTCAAAGAAACAAAAACAATCAAACAAATGGCAAACGTGAAAATTCGTAGCTGGCAGAAGCGAAGAAATACCATTTACTAGAAGACAGAAATTTGCTAAAATGCTATTGAAGTACTGGTATTAAAATATTTTCATCTTTATTATATTCTATTTCTACTCTAAAATCTATGAATTATCTCCAAATTCTGATCAAAGCACATGATGCGACCGAAAAATAGGATAGTCAGGTGCATAGGTCGAATCAGAGGGACAAAGAAAAAAAAAACGAAACAAATCAACATTCTGTCCCTGCAATATAACAATGTGTTTTTTCAGCTTCGTCTCCTCGCTAAGGCAAATTTGTGCAGAAGAGATGGAAGTTTGGTACGACTTCTAAAAAAAGGAAGAATTTGATTTTACGCAGTTTACTGTAGTTTAAAAGTAAATTTAACAAAATTTAATGACCAAAAAAGCTCAGATTCTGTGCACACTGTTAGATCTGGGAGATCGCAAATAACTTCGTCATAAGAGGTCCAAAAGAAAAAGTTAAGGTGGTTTTTACGAGAATTGTCCTAAAAACGGTTATTTTGCTGTATTCTTCTTAGTCTTTTCAAAATTTTGATGGGACGAATTTTTAAATTTCTGGACTTTTTTTGGATTTGTTCAATCTAAATTTTGAGAGCATCAGACGGTCCAGAAAGGAGAAATTTTGCACATAGGGGTTTTCTTAGACCTTCCATCCGAATATTTGGGTGATTTTCAGGAACGCCATCCCATTTTTTTAGAATGGAAAAATCGCAAAAATCCCAATATTTACCCACGCGCCGAAAAGTGAGTAATTTTTAATAAAATTCGATAACTCGTAGCAACTTAGAGCGAAGCAAACTTTTTCTTTTGGTTCTCTTATGACGAAGTTATTCGCGATCTCCCAGACCTAACAATATACACAGAATCTGGGCTTTTTTGGTCGTTAAGTTTTGTTAAATTTACATTTAAACTTCTGTAAACTACGCTAAATTAATTTCTTCATTTTTAGAAGTTGTCTCAAGTATCCATCTCTTTTGTAAAAATTTGTCCCAGTAGAACCTGCGTAGCCCCATTATTACATTGTCAATACATTGGGCATTGTCAAAGCAAAATGTTGATGCTTCCATTTTGCTGGTGCGACGGGTCCCACGGCGTCGAGTTGGTGCGCCGGCGCCAGATACCTATAGAAGGAGGTGCGACAGGTCCACCCGCGTCAGACTGGTGCGCCGGAGCCAGATATCTAGAGAACGGGTGCAACGGGTCCACTGGCGACAGTTTGGCGCGCCGGCGCCAGATAGCTATAATGTGGGGTGAGACGGGTCCCGCGGCATCGAAATGGTGCGCGATAACTTCGTGTGTATGTCGTAAAAGATAAATGGGATGTTTCATAGTCGTGGCCACTGGGTGCGTTGCTTTTCACCTTTGTGACTCCTCTACATGTCTATTTCCTTCTTCATTCGTCTCAATTTGGCAGCATGCCTTCCTCAGACAGTGGAAACATACATGCAAACAGCTGTTTAAATAGTAGCGAACAGTTTACATGATCTGACGTAGAACGTTATCTTTATCAGTAGGATAAAGTCTTTCACGTCATTTTCTGCTAAAACATCATTCATTGATAACTCTTGGAGGGAACAGGAGGAAAACCAATATTTTGAGTAATACTTTCAAATTGTTTCTACATTATATTGGTGTTTGAAGCTGAAGTTTGAATATTCTCCAAATGTAGAACTGACGCAGTTAAAAAGAAAATTATGAAATTCTTGCCTTTATTTATAATAAAAAAAGATACACAAGAGATGCACAAGTCCAATTTCACAGAGAAGAGCACTAATATTGATTTTCGTTGATCAGTGAGGGCGAGCGAAGCAAAAACCACAAAAAGTCTGAAGTCCGGCTTTCGCCGAACGTTCAGACTGGTCTTTTATAAGCACTGAGAATCGGCGTTTAAGTGACAAGACCTTGTAATTTTTCGTTGGAATAGAATTCAAAATAATGCAACCAGTCTGAATGTCCAGCTAAAGCCGGACGTTAAGACTGGTAATATTTATAATTTATATAATCATCTAATAGTATTTACTGAAATATTTTGTAACGTATGTAATTATTTAATCACTACGGAATATTTTGTACTGGCTATCATGCTATCCTCAATTCGCAATTGGCACTGCACACCCTCTTACGACCCTCTTCCCTTGCAACACCCTCCCGATGGGGAAATCCCATCACACGATTGTCCCCTGTTCGTGGTTTCCACTTCGTGTTATCTCTTTCATGTCGTTCATCACAGAACAGTGTACGTTGCCACTGAACTGCTGTGAACCCGTAACCCTTTATCAACTCCCAATCTCATCACCAGTTGGTCGTATTCATGTTCATTCTTGGATTACGGTAAAACGGGGACAGTCGGGTCCTGAAGTGGTTCTGAACGAAGGACGACAATAGCCTCGCTCGGACTGCGATGATGAGCGAAAATGATAAGACGCCCTACCGCGCCGCTTGCAACTGCACCGAGCTTCAGATCGTTTTGATCGCCTATCTAGTCGAAGGGGCCTACACAATATGATTATTCCAATGGGCTTGATAGGGCAAGTTGGAACATTGCGTTTAACTTTTAGTAGAGTTCAGAGCCGCGTAATTTGGCGGTTTTGGTGGCTACTGTCTACAACAGTGCGCCCAATAACTACAAAAACCGCAGAGCTGTCAACTAAGAACTCTGCGAGCAGCTTCATAGTAGGGTCAAAACGACATGAAGCACGTACGTAATTTCGTACGCGGCTTCTCTTCTCTTCGGTGGAATGGAGGCTAGGAACGTGGTGAAGCCCCTACTGGCACCACCCATGGCTGCAGTTTGCCACGGTTCCACCTTGGTTCAAACAGCTCCCCATAGGTACGATGGGGAGAAGCCGGACCCTCCTCAGGTGAAGGGATTTAGCCCATGCAGCTCAAGTGATGGGGGTCCTTTCGCCAACCGTTCAAAAGTGAAAGGGGTAATTTCACCAATCGTTTAGGGGTGAAGGAGATCCCTTCCCTGACCGCGCAGAAGTGAAGAGGTTAGAGCACCGGCTCCAACTATCGCATCTATGCCGCTGCCTCCACCACGCCGTTTCGAGCGCGTACGCAAATGCACCGCAACTACCCTCGTGATTCGTGACGTTTTGACCCGACTGTATGGTATCTGTATTCGAAGTCGGATGCAGTCGTAAATGCTGCGCGTTGCTTGAAGGCAACTTACAACGAATATGACATGGTGAGGGAACCTGCAGAAAAAGCTGGATATTGGGCTTTCAATCAATCGAGTCGTTCTATCCTTCACTCAGAACACAAAGTATGATCTAACATCTAGATTTGAGAGTAGGCTCGAATATTGTGAGCTTACGTGCATGTTTTCAAATCCTCAGCGTTTTGGGTTCGTACGTGAGTGGCCGTCGCCTGAAATTAAAAGATCGTTTTTACACAGCCAGTTCAATCATCAGTCACTGTATCAAGGAAATACCACAGTCATCGGAAAGAGTATTGAAAGCAGCAGAATACAATCTGAACCATACCGCCGTAGCAAGTCAAAGGATGCACAAGAATACCGTGATAAAGTGTAGCACGCTGTTTATCACACAAAAAAAAAAGTCAACAAGACATTCACATGAATAGGCACAACATACAACACAGAACTTGTCGACTAGCTCATGAATACAGCAGTAAGAGAACATTTGATCATACATGTCCACGCTTTCTTGCCAACTATTTCATCGACTCCACCTTCAGCACAACCGCGCACTGCTTCACGTCGTTTTGATCCGACTATACTTTAGGATGAGCTCCGTATCGCATCCTTTTCAGCCGCTTTCAGGTATTGGTAACTTATTCAGGTATTGGAAACTTTATGAAAATGTCACGCCCAAAAGCATACTTCACCCAAAAATTTCTTTTACAGGTCCTAACTGTGCTATCCATCCCCACAAATCAAGTTGTAAATCCGCTACAACTCTTTTTATACGCAGCACTCTCCGCTAGTCCTTTGCACTACCATACGGTTCCTTTTTTAATATCAAATGAAAGAAAACTAAAGAAAGATTCGGGGCTAAACTCTACTATTCTGGTAATACGCTTTTAAAATGTTCCTTTTCGACCACTCAAAAATGTTCTTAGTAACTACATTTTAGAACAGATGTTTGTTCGCCATGATCTTTTCTGTACTCATGTCACAAACATAGCTGTAATCCTACGAATACCTCACAATGCTTACCTCCTTGCTATCGTTTCGATAAGAAATCTATGATTGAGATTGATTGGATGGTACTGCGTTTAAACAAACGAAACAATAACGATTTATTGGATAACAAAAAAATTTACTCATTATCACTGCCTTCGTCCTCATCTTGGTTGATGTGGAAGTATCTCAACTCGTACGTGTTCTTGTTAATGGCCACGATACGAAGCCAGTCACGAAGCGAGTGCTTTTTGAGGTACTTCTTGGTGAGATACTTGAGGTAGCTGAAAAAAAGCAGACTCGATAGAAATGCGAATGCAAAGAAGAGGGGATGGTCTCACCGCTTAGAGAATGGAATATCGGCAATAACTGAAACCTTCGTTTTGTTCAGCTCAACCTTTACACCAGCGTTAGCAAGTTGCCCACACTTCCCATTAATCTTTATCTTCTCGTTTAAGAAAGACTCCTAAAATGCTTATTGGGACTTATTAGGGACCATGCACACCCTAAGCCCAACAATGCAACAGGGACGGAAACCCTATCGACTTCAGAGGGCAAAGGATCTTGGTAGTAACCCACGAAATCTTCGGTCTTAAAGATTCCATCCTCGGCAGGATTCTTGCATTCGATGTTGAATTTAAGATGGACCTTCTTCTTGCGAATTGCTTTCTTTGATCCCTTGACGCTCTTCGCGCTTTTTGCGACGGGCTTAAGTGCTACCATGGTGGACCCTTAAAAAAACGGATATAGCTAGTGTGATAGGAACACATCTGACAATAAACAAATCCAGACAGAAAATTAAGAATCATATATCAGGAATTGTGTATCTGTTGATGTGACAGGTCGAACTACCATTACATGTTAGCTTAGGAAATGTGGGAAAAAATGTGCAAGTTCATGTTTTTGCTTGACCAGCAAAACTATATACACAGTCCTCACCACCGAAAATCTAGGCCCAATGGTTACGCTCCTATGTTGGATTCAGTTATTAATAAAAGAAAACTGAGTTAAACAAACGCTTACGCTTACACTTACATTTTAGGACTACAGGTTTATTTCATAGGCTAGCCATAACGCCCCATCTGGTTTATCCAAAATGAAACTGGGCAAATGTGTGGCAGCTCCCTGCGCAGAAAAAGCAACTCTGTAAGTCACTCACACAACGTTTTTGTTAGTATCTCAAACAAAATGCGAACGCAAAGATCCGCACACACTTGCTGACTTACGAGAACTCATAGTACAACAGAATAACACTAAGTGAGGACTTCGAATCGAACTAATTCTGTACCGAGACTGGACCAACTACAACACACGAAACAACAAAAAAAGCAAAACGACCAGCAATCGGTCGGTTTAGATACGGCCCAAAAATTTCGCCGCGCTCCTCGTACACCTGCGCATCAAAGTACGGTACCGTCTTTGAACTTTTCTCGGTGATTTCGTTATTTCGGTTTCAACTTCGAACATCTGTTTCGTTCGTCATCCGGCTATTGTTTACTACCATTGGGAGTTTCTTCCCTATGCGCGATTGCTTTCTTTCAGGTCTTCTGTATCGGTTTAAGACCGAGACGTCATTCACGTGGCGAGATTACTAAATGGCTTCAGATTCAGTGGCACCGGCACCACCGTAAGTTTTCGAGTTGTGACCGAGTTGTGACCGAGTTGTGATCTATTGAGCTAACGATGGATGAGGCAAGTACACATTTAGATCAGAATAAAGTCGATTTCCATGGAAAGAAGGCTGTTTTGATCTGCGGACTCAAAGATAGCTCTCTTTTAGTTGTAGGGATAATGGGAAGGTTTTCCTTTCCTCTCCATATTTTAATAGCACAGTTTGTTTAGACACATTCCTCGGACATCTAACTCCTACTCCTTCGCCGATCCATAAACTCGTAACAACTTGAATTGTGATGAAATCTGTTTGCCATTGTTGATATTTCTAGGATTGTAGAAAAAAGACCCAACCAATTCTGAGATTTTACATTTTGGCATATTCAACTAAAATGCATTTTTCTTCGTATCTCTAAAGATACCTTTGAATGAGGGGATTGTTTTTCTTTTTGGTTGTAGCCACTTTCTATCATTTACGGGTGAGAGATCGATGAAAGTAACCGTACGCTGCCGGGAGAAAATAACTTCGGTTAAAAAACATATGTGCGAAGTTCTCTGAAAAGATCATTCTGCTACATTCGACCCTCCTCTCAAAGACGCCTGATTTGGTTTGTTCTTCACAAGAATGGAGGGTTGTTTGTATTTACAGATTTTTTTTTTCATTTTATGCTAACATTTTAGTGAACCGGAGACTGGCCCGACTCAATCAGAAGATCCAGTTGAGGTTAGCGATTCTTAGGTTCTATTATTCCTTCAGACCTCGTCCTCTGCTTTGTTTTTGAAATCTTATGATGGGTTTGTTCGGAAAAGCAAATCAACTTTGCTTTTGTTTACGATAGCGGTGCCGTGGTGGCTAGTCCATTTTTTTACATAGCACATTCTTCGACCTTCCCGCCCACATTAAAACAATTCGTATGTAGCATTTCCGACTCTTTCTCGTGGACTTGTTTCTGAGGATTTTTCTTGAAACATTCCGCTTATTTGTTGACAGTTTGCAACTAGATTTTGTTGAAATATGGTGTGTGGTATATAAGTACACTTGCACCTTTGTTTTCCTAGCATCTGATCGCGCAGAGAAAACCAGTACGTAGCGCTTTTCATCATGTGCCCTCTCTTCGTCGGAAAATAGTATCTGTGTTTTTTTTTTTGTTGTTGATCTCAATTTCGATCTATAAAGAATTTGGGAGGAAAATAGAATTTATGGGTAGTGGAATTCCCAGCATTTTTCTGATTCCAGCGTATTTTTAGCCTGCAACCGAACAAGTATGGTCGGAGCTATGTGAATTATATCTTCAGGATGGTGATCGTCAGCATGATGATCGTATCACTCAAATGGATAGCTTTGTGAGTTTGCGCTGTTTTTTCTTTTACTAAAAACAAATAAAAGTATTAGTGTCTAGCTTTGCTTGACTACGGAAGTTGTTCTTCGTTGCAGATGAGACCTAAATGCAACAGATGTATTGTATTCCGTGACAATTGTGTACATTACTTGAATGTTCTGACGGATCTTGCTCCACGCATCCCTTCTTTGGAAGCACTAATACCGGCATGTTTTCTCCTCTTTTTTGAATTCTACCATTTCGTTATATTCGTTTTTCGTCATTATTTCCGTTTAGTACCTCCTACCTACTATTCACTCCTTAGACTTGTGCTCGTGGTCACGTTTTACATTATCCTAAGTACTCAAAATCTTTATTAGGCGATTTTGTTCGCTATTGCTATATTTATAAACCTAAAACTGTGTAAGTGTAGATAGTTTGAGTATTGATGCGTATATGGCTTCTATATTATATGCCGAAAATTGAATTAATATTCTTTCAACGTTGACCTTGTTAAATCACATGTTCACCTCCTCTTATTCATGTTTAGGAGAATGCACTACTTAAGAAGCAGAATGCAGATTTGACAACTCAGCTTGAAGAAAGCATACAAGGTGAGCAGACTCTTAGAGCTCGAGTGACAGCTGCCGAGGAGGAAACATTGAAGGTTGGTGTACACTCAATTGCGCCGTTCAGTAGTAACCATTTGGTAGCGATTAGATGATTAGCAGAGATTCTTTTTTTTTTAGGTGAAAGAAACCTTGGAGTCACTGGAGAAAAACCACGCTGCAGTGGTGAGAGCTGCAGAAGAGGGAAAGGTATACTTTATCTGATTTTGTGTGCTGTGTGTGTCCTCCGTCAGTGCTCAATTCAGAGACATGCGCATGAAGCGAGCGTTTGGCGTGTTAAGTACGAAAAGACGCTGGTTGTTTGTGAAAGAATACAAGAGAAGCGGAAAAAGCAAACAATCAATTTCGATAAAATGCTCGACTTAGCAGAAGGTTATAAAAGAGAGTACGTTGTGTGATATTTAATGAGGATTTTACTCTCTTAGGAGTATTATTTTCTTGGTTTTAGATTGGAATTAACAAAAGTTAAAGCTTGCCAGGAGAGGGAGCAGCACGCTGGTCTGCACGAAGCTGTTAAGAAATACACTCCGCGTCTTTATACTTTGTTGAAAGATATAAGTGTGTACTTTCTATATAATTGGTGCATCTCCGAAGAACCGGGCATCATTTTTCCACAGTGTTATTGATTTTTTAAACACATTTGACTGGTTCTAGTGGCACATCCTTCATTCAAGACCATATATTCTGCAAATATTCAAGAGGAAGCCGAAACGTTGTGCTCAGCAGATGTGAGGAAAGCTTTCAATCTTTCCCACAGTTCCGAGGATGAAGACGATGGTTAACTTTTTTTTTGCTCAAAATGATTCGATGTTTGATATCTTTCATCAAGACTGCTGATTATACCCCTACTTTCAGGGATGAGCGCGGAACTAGAGAGGCTTGTTAATGCAAATTCATCGCCAGAACACCCTAAACTTTTGTCAGAGCTTCCTCTCAAGAGTGAACTGAACACAACAAGAGAGGTTATTCATTCTCCTGCTGCAAAATCTGCTAGTGTTGCCGTTGAATCTGTTTTGTCCATGGAGTTAAATGATGACGAAGCAGATGATCTTCTATCTGCTGGAGCTGAAGCTTTAACAATGTTACCTGCTGTAAGTGTCAGTTCCTTTTCGAAGATTTCAGAAGCAACCGAAAACGAGTTTTAAAAAGGTGAAATGAACAGTGGTTGCGTCTTACTGTTACTCCTGTCTTCTAGAACTTTTTATAGTTCTGCAGTATCCTAGCCTTTTCTTCCTTTTTCCTTTTTTGAAAATATTTCTTCATACAGAATGTTGCGACTAGAGGAACCCGAGGAAAAGCAAGAGGACGCGGTTCTAGAAGAGGACGTGATTCAAGGCACGTTCATACTCCAACAACTTTTGCTACTACCATTAATCATGAAGAAGTCACTAGACGTTGCAGTAAGTGATTGCAAAGGATATTTTACTGAGTTTACATTTTTCGCATAGTTGGCGTCTGCAGATGAAATTTTGGAATCGAAGCTCAAGAGGAGCACTAAACATGGTTCAGAGCCATGCAGTAGTGGAATGAAGCATTTGAGGTCAGTGCGAGTAAACAGTTAAGATGTGGTGCTGCAAATGTGTGTTTTATTAAGCATTCATGGGAAGAAAACTCTTTCGATACGTGAACAACAAGAGGCTCAGATGAAGATTTCTGTTAAGGAAAAAGTTGCTATTCTGAAGAAATCTGAAGAGGTTAGGAGCAAAGTAGGATTGAACGAGACTAAAGGTGGATTGAAGTGTTCACTCCTGTCGAGAAATTCCACTTTGTATGCTGAATTGTTTTTTTCTTAGAACAGTGTTTGGGGAGCGATAGCGGAGCACGTGAGGCATACAACTCGCGATTGCAAAGCAGTCAGGTGAGGCAGAAAGATTTTCTGTCTGAGGTTGTCTCATCAATTCTAAAAGAGTAAGCTAACGTGCAACACCCGACTAGAGGTATAATAGAAACTGGCGATAACGCGATTTATTCTTCTTATCTTAGTTACTGAACGGAGCGGTTACGATCGATGTGAGACCCTGGCTATAGGTGCAGTAGGGAGGAGCCGGACCATTCTCAGGTGAAGGGATCTAGCTCATGGGGTACAGCTCAAATGAGGAGGGTCCCTTCACTTTTGGACTTGCAACTATGACTGTCGATAGCTCCATCGCTACAATTCGCGATGGTCCCCGACCCTTGACCGCAATTGCTTCCAGTCCCGGCGCGGTCTCGAGCGCAGCCGCTTTAGCAACGGCGCCGAGTTTCATTTCGTTCATTTTGACCCTACTACATCTATTAGCTTATTGTGCTTATTATTGAAACAGGCAGTTTTGTGGATCACAGGAATTACTTCGAAAAAATTTCCTGTAAGATTATTTCAGATTGTCTCTATGGACGAAGCTGATCTTTCAGTGGCTAGAAATGACCTGACTTTATCTGCTTCTCCTTCGCCTGCATCCAGCACTGTTGAAGGTGCAAATTTTTTTTCAAACTTCTTAATACAGGTTTTCTTTCCGATATCTACTGTGTTGGTCTCTTTTTAAAGGTGAAACACTTGGAACAGTAGATGGTGATGCAATCGATCTGTTGGCTCTTGAAGAACTTGGAATCGTGTATGAAGACGGAGTCCTCAGTAACGCCAAAGCAGTTGTGTCTTTAAGTTGAAAAAAAAATTCATTCTTTTATTCCATTTCTATTTTGAGGTTGAAAGTGACAAATCCATAGTTGTGGGGAGTTGTGGATCTGCTACAGGACTAGAAGCATCCACGCAAAACGTTATTGCTGGCGACATTCGCTTAATTAAAGATGGTGTTCACGACTTCGTAAACGATGCTGAAAAGGCTGAGTGGGCGAAACCATGCAGTCTTCAACAATCTTGTGATATTGAGGACGAAACTATGAACGCAGACGATCTGGCGACCCGGAATGCTGTAGAGAAGCGGCCGGATAAAGCGTGTGAACTGCAGCCCAGCCCAGAAGAGATTGTTGCAGCGATGGAGGTGACACCTCTTCTAAATCCTGATCCTTGCAAGCCGGCTAGTGACCCGTCCGCAGAAATTTCTCCACAAGACAATTCTGGTGAAAAGTTGCAAGCTTTCATGATTGTTGAGGATATCTCTACGCTAGAAAGAAATGAGGAGATGTTAAATGCTGAAAGTGGTCAGGCACACAAGAACATGCGGGCAAATGAAGATCAACAAAGTGTGGGTACCATTTTTTTTAAATTCCCTTCCTTAACAAATGTTATCTTCGCTTGTGATGCATCAGTGGTTTAGGGAGAAGAGACCAGTTTCAACACTGAGGATATGATACCAAACTCTGAGGGAAAGCTCGTAGAGCCACTTCCTGAAAGAGCTTCCAGTACTGCTGATGATAAATCTACAAAAGTGTTGTGAGCTATTCAGTTGTTTTGATAGTCTATCTATTCCGTTGTTAATTAATTCCCTTTTCAGTGTGAAGCCACCAAAACCGCATTTAGCGAAAGAGACTAAGCGCGCTCTTGGTCTTATGCGACGCCTAGAAGTTGATTTGAAGGAGAAAGTGGAGCCTATTCCAGAATTTCGTAAAAAAACCAAGGTGCATTTTGGTGTCTTTTTTCTTTGCACTTTCAGTAATTTTCAATTTGCCGATGCCCTAATGTCATCTTGAAGAGGATTTTTATGAGATTTGTCTAGTTTCTTTGAAAAAAAAAAAAAAAACTAAATCTTCTAGTGTTTATTTGGAAGCTTAGTGGTACCTTTCTTGTTCTTGTATCAGTGTTCCTTTTTTCAAACGATGTTCTGATATCTGAGAATTGGAGGTCAAGAATGGTTTATCGTACTTGTTCTTCTTTTGTTTCAGAGAACATCTCGTGAACGACTGCGTCGCGAAAGCGTTGAGAACTGCGCCAAGTTTTCTGGAGTTTCGGAAGCGACAAGTTCTGCAAATGAATCTACTCATGCTGAATTTCCATGCGATCGAGAAGATGTGATTGATCATGCTAAAAATGCAACTTCTCTTCCGTCTCTGGAGTCGAATACTATAGGTGCGCTTTCTGTACTTTCTTATTCCTTTCTGTTTCAAGAAGAAGAGTTGTAGAAGATTTGAAACAAAGCAATTTGTCACGTTATGGGAGTCTATTTTGTCTGGGTGGAACTGTTGCTTTTCTTCTTTCTCTGTTGTCCCTTTGTTTCTACACTTTAATGAAGTAACAACTAAAAGTAACAAATGAAGCTGTCGCAGAGTACTTGACTCATGCTTACTCCTTTTTTATTGTACTGTTTTACAGCCAAGGATCATGAAGAAGCTATGAGGCTCCATGCGCAACTTAATCTTCCTTCTTTGCGAGCACGTAAAGAAGCAGAACGTGACAACTCGGTTTGATTTACTCGAACTTTCAAACTTAATTTTATTATTCCTGAAAATATGCAAATTTTTTTCCATTTCGCAGTGGGGAGATTTATTTACTTCTCGGAATATGTTCCTCCATTTAAGGTTCTTCTCGGGCTTTCTAAATCAGAAATAGGCGTAAAGGAACGCGATAAAAGAAGGAGGCTATCTCGTAAGTTATCCATTTCTGCATATTTTTCAGCTGTTATTTAGGCTTATTTTGAATGCTACAGAAACAGGCTCCTTCAGTGGCAAGTCTTCTCCTATTCCCGAAAATGTACAGAGAATGTAAGTGAAAGTTTGTGTAACAGATACATATCAATGAAAAGACTTTTTTGGTTTCTTTCTTCATTGCAGTGAATCTAAGCCGACGAAGCCAAAGGAAGCCCGAACAGCGAAAGTTAGTTTTTTTTTCGGATTGGATGCTTTTCATATCAATATTTTGCAACAAAGTCTGAGGTCTGTACCGATCCCTTCAGTTCCGCTTTTGAGTTCTGCCCTCCATACAAAAAGTTTAATACATTTGTTATTCGCTTTGCGAAATTCAAGGTCTTTGGTTGGGAGGTTTTGTAAGATAACATTTATGTAGGATTATTATCCCAATTAAGAAGCAATCAGATATATCAGTTAGCTTAGTGCCGCCTCGCATAGTGCTTCTAAAGGACGTTTATTTCCTGCACATAGTTGTAGGTTATGCTAAGCGTTTTCCATTTGGTGTTTTTTGGCAGGTATATTTCTCTATGTTTATCTTATTCTTCAATCACTTGCATTTTCAGTCACCTGATGCAAACGACATATCTGAATCCATCCTTGATGGCGCGAAATTTGTGGATCCAACAAACGAAGGTTTTTCGAAACGACCTTCTTCAAAGCCTCAAGTTGACTGTGTTCCAGGAGTGAACCCTAAGAATTTAGGGGCAAGCCCTTTGTCATCAAATGAAAGGGCAAAATCTGCTGAAAATGTTGGCAAGGGACGTCGCTCATTGCGGACGTCTGTAACATCCGTTACAAAGGCCACTACGGTCCGAAAATCGCAGTCGCCCATTTCTGACTCACAACAAACGTTTCAAAGGAGTTCGCACTTCTTGCGCTCCTCTAACGACAGCAGAAGCCGTGATGTTCTTCCAACAAATGAATTCACGATAATGTCACCGAAGCCTCACCGAGGATCAGCCGTTGAAACAAAAAGTGCTCAGCCCAAAAGTCGAATCCGTTTTTCAGCAGGTACATCACCGACGCTAACCCGTAGATCTACTCGTGTACGCTCTGGCCAAAAAGTAAATTCGAAACAAAGTGAACAAGAGAAACAAAACTCTCAAAGTCCAACTACAGAAATACCGCAAGGTAATGCTGAAACTCGTACTCGGACTCCCACAACCACTTCCTCCACCCCATTCCTTCGCTTTACTCGTCGCAGTACCGCTGAAGAAAATGCTGTTCTTCCTCCTGAAGATGAACACTTCAAAGTTCAAAGTATTCTCACCGAACCACGTCCTACTCGCTCTAATTCTCGAAGAAATGCTCAGTCACTCACTTCATCCATTTCGACTCGTCGATCTTCTGTTGTAGCCTCGGAGAATTCGAATGAACAAACCGATAACGATTTGAAAAGGGCTGCTATGCAAATAGGCCATAGTTTGGTGAAGAAGCAAGAGGATTGTCGTATCAGATCTGCAAGGAGTTCGCGAAAACGAACATCTCAAAATGACGAAGTCCTCTCTGTCTCAGTACAACCTTCTACGAAAAGGCTGAAAACGCTGAGTGTCCAGCTCCAGGCAGACTCTACGCCTACGTCTCGCACTCGAAAAAAAGTTGATGTTGGAAACAGTCGCATTGAAACGCTGGAACAGGAGCCTTCTTCACGCGTGATATCTAGGACAGGTCCGGTTGCCCCGGTAAGAAGAAGTTCTTCTTCTACTTTTTCCGGTTATATATACTATATATTATATATAATATAATATATATTATATATATAACGTCCCATCTTTGCAAATGATTCTTTCTCCGATCAAACCCCCAACTCTAAGCATCGAATAATATCACTCATAACTAATTAATTAATTTCCTCTAGCAACAGAAAAACTGGGTGTTTTAAGAAAACGACCGAATTTATAGTTAGTTTCTGAATTCTCATTCTGGAAATTAACGAATTAAGAAGAAGATCATTGGAAGATGTGTATTCGGAGCATACAGGTCTTCATACTCAGTTTTTCATTTATTCTTTATTGCTTTACACCTTTGTGTTTATGAATTATACCATTAATTGTTTTTTTTTACCTTTTTTGGTTTCTAGAAATGTCCCTCGTCACATATGTGTACAATTTTTTATGTGCTACAAGACTTTTTGTCCATTTTAAAGAGAAGTTTCTTGAGATTTCTGTTATAGAGAAGGCGTAAGATCAATGATGAACCGACTGTGACGAAGTCTGTGGCGGTTGGTGGATGCATTGTTTTTTTTTTCTTCTCGAAGAAAGTACATTACGAACGATTACAGGCAGCCGAAACGCTATCTGAGACCAGTACTGATGATGAAAGTAGACTATGTGTAGCTGATGATGAGGATGAACGAACACAGGAGGTATTAAAACAGCCTGCAACGCCAGCTACGCAAATGGATGACGACGACGGACGGCTTGTCATTGATAACGATGAGGTCAAGGTCCTCAGTTTGCTTCTAGATGCTTGTTAGAAAATCTTTAATTACAGGATGAAGAACGAAAGGAGATAGACATCGCAAAGAAGAAAGAAGATAATCCTAAGTTCACGACAGTAGCAGAAGCTGCCGAAATATACAATGAGAAAACTAGCACAACGAGTGCTGTTGAGGAAGGCAAAAATAGTGGAGGTGACTGTTTGGCAATCCTTTTTTCACATTTTCTCAAAGTAGCGCGGCAGAAACGTTACGCCAAGGTGATGAGTTACCCTCTTTTTTATTTGATTATTTCTCTAGGATCAGCACCTGGAGTTAATGAAGCCTCTACAGGAAATTGTTCAAGCATTGCCCATCCAACGGTTCAGAGCATCCGTCGAGTATTGTTTCCCTTTTATTTTTGCTCCTATGATCTCTTACACTGTCGTTTACAGGATCGCAGTGGAGTTCTACAATTTGCCAGGCGTTCTGCGCCGAGTATCAGTGCTGGTCCAGCTGCCATGCAGAAATCTGGTTCAAGGATTGCTAAGCAGTTGCAGAAGAGTGGCGGTAGTGCATCTCCACCGGAAGAAATAGTCACGGTAAGCAAATTGAACCACTTTCCGGTTGAAATACTGTGGCTCATTTGTGATTGTGAGATTGCCATTTATTCCTGCTCACAGATAAGTAGACGGTTAAGTTATGATGTATTTTGCACTGTTTTGGCCTTTCAGCGCTCTGTTCAGGCTACGAGCGGTGCATCTAACCGGCGTGAAAAAGAACAGCAACATTCTTCTTCGGCAGCGTCTGTGTCAACAAAGGTTTTTTTTCTAGTCATTTTCCGAACTTGGTAGTCTATATTTTAAATTTCTTTTTAGAAGTCATCCGAAATTGGCAAAGGATTTCTGGGTGCAACTAATACACGAGTGACAGATAACAAGAGTCTGTTCAGTTTGCATTTTTGAGGAACGCACTAAAATAGAGCATTAATTGCGTTTCAGAAAATATCTCCTCTCAACTGGCTGCGGCTCTTAGTAGTAGAAAAGGAAAAAAAAGGAGACCTGAAGGGCCCGCGATGGGAAATGACACTGCAATAAAGAAAATACCACTTTCAGAAAGTGTAAGTTCAGCAATCTCCAAGTCCTCTCTTCTTGATACCTCAGCATTGGGAACTGTAGTTATGTTTTCTTGTTATGCCAACGAGGTTTTGATGAAACTTTATTATTGACCTGACGTTTCGACAACTTCGTCTAAATCAAAAGCCTGAAAATGGTTCAACCTTTTTAAAGTTATGCATATCCCACCATACTCCTTCTCTCTTCTTGCTAAGCCTCGACTTCTTTCTCAGTACACTACGTAAGAACTCCAAAAGGAAAAGCAACTGATCAGTTTCACCGACTAGAGGGCTAATGACCGCGTTCTTACAGATTGTTGCCCAATTCGAATGAGATCTATACACTGTGCAGTATCCTTAAGTGGTGTCATCAGAAAGATATTGAGGTTTTGCATGAAAAGAGGAGTTTGATAGGATATGCATAGCATCAAAGGCCTCGCCCCATTTCAGGCCTTTGATAAAGACGAAGATCTCGAAACGTCAGAACAATAATACGGTTTCACCAAAACCCCTTTGGCATAACAAGAAAAAAAAAACATAAAAGAAAGTGTAATTGCTAGAGGACGAAGTACGTTGCAATGCAATTCTGGAGCAATGCAGTTAATAAGTTTTTGAAGTCTCGAAAAGTTTAAATCTTTCAGTTGTGTAAGTTGATTAGGTTGATTGTTTACGATAATATTGATGAACAGCGGAATACTTAGCATATAGTGGGTTAATGGGTTCGGTTGTGGTTTTTGCACTCTCGACTGGAGCCTCTTACTATCTTCATGCTGTGGTGGCCCTGGTTTCGAACCTGGATTACTGCTCCTAAATTAGTCGATGTTCAGATTTTAGTGGTGTTGGGTAGCCTGCTCATTAGAATTACTGCTTATTCGCTTTTGTCAAGTAAAAATGAAAACTTGGTGAATTTGAGTATGTCTTTTTCTGCTGAGAAAATATTTCTTCTCAGCCAAAATTAGTTCTCCACACTCTACAGACTATACATTTCAGCTACTACAGAAGAAATTACACGGAGCTCTTATGTCGGAACAAAATATTGAAGTGATCCGCAAAAATCTTGGTGAAGCAGTCGATGAAATTGGAAACATGGATCCTGAGGAGTTTGCATCCACAATGATTAAGGTGGGCTGTTCTAATTTTCATTTTTTTGAAGATTGTGGCTGTATTGTTATTTTACCTGTATTGTTCCAGTGTTCATTAAATCTTCCCTCTGGAGACATGTGGACTATTGTACAGGCGAACTATCGCAGTTCAGAATCGCAAGATATACGTAACAAAAAGGTTCGTTTCGCTATCGAGCTTTGGTGAAAGTTTTCCTGTTCAAAAATCTTCTAGGAAGATTCGTTCATGAACATCGCAAAGGAGCTCTCTCGTAATAACCAAATATGGGAGAAGTATGTCAAGTAAGTCATATATACGAGTTTTATTGTCCTCTTTCTATATCCATGACGTTTTTCTTTTTCTAATAGGAAAATGGTCACAACAATGACTACTCAAGCTCATAACGTTGTCAATACTACTCGTTATATACGTCTGCTTTCGCGAGCACTTTATCATGCGGTTAGTTCTCAATTCTCCAGCTCACTTGGATATTTTCGGTTTTCTTTCTTCTTAGTGTAGCGGTCAGAGGTCCCGCTTCCTGCACGATCGAAAAGAGGTTGGAATCCGCCCTAGTGCTCACCATGCCTTTCGCCCATCAAGGGACGATGAATTGGTACCAGACTTGTCTGGGAAGATAAAAACTGACTGACTCTGACTTGACACATCGGCTAGCCACCGCAAGTCATTGTATAGGCCAGTTACACGTTCGTAAACCTCAAACGATTCTGAATTGAAGTGAACGTGGGGGCGCATCCCAAACGGAATATTTAACTAGACTCTTTATCTTTACGAGGACTTAAGACATATAGGCTAAAGCTACTAAGTATAGTCGGATCAAAATGACATGAAACACGGTGCAGTTGCGTAAGCTATTGCACTCAAAACGGCACGGTGGAGATAGCGGCTGGAATCGAGGTGGCACCATCGCGAATTGGAGCAATGAACGGTTCCGCGGGGATCCTCGCTCGATCCTAACCGTTACGCTCCACCGCACCGCTTCGAGCGCAGCCGCTTACGCAACCGCAGAGTGCTTTACACACGTCGTTTTGACTCTGCAGTAAAAAAGGAAGATAGAGCAGGAACTGCGTACGAAATATTGAAATCCGTCTTTATTCTGGCTAACGTTTCGCCGTCGTCGTCTTTTTCAGAGGAAAATCAAAGACACATGTAATCTACTCCCTCAAACGCCTCGTCATCTCGCAACATATGAGATAGCAAACAGATTACTCATAAACATCGTCAGAGCAGCAGACCACAATAGCGCTCGTTGTTAGCCACAAAACCTCGATGTTAGCAGGCCATCGGCTGTTAGAGTTGCGCCGCTAATAGTGCTAATTAATAATATAATATAACAGCCGCTAATCTGTTGATGGTATTTCATTGGCTTTCATTCTTCATATACTACCGCAACTAAATGGACTTCAAGTTCTGAGAGCTCCAAAAAAAAGCAGGAGCCTTAATGACTTGATATGTAACCGGTGTGGCGGGTGTAGCGCAGTCGGTTAGAGGTTCTGCTACCTGCACATTGAAGTGGACATGGGGGCGCATCCCAAGCGGACTGATTAACGCCAGACACTTTATCCTTCTATCCTTTAACTAACTAGTATATTTTGTATTTTTGTAAAAGTTGTTGCAATTTTATAGGGTAGCTTGCTCACGGATGAAGAGAAGAGAGGCTACCTACGTGCTGCATTGACAAGGCTTTTTCTGGATGATACAGTAGTCTTTTCATTTCATCTCTTCTTTTTGTCTTGACTTTTTTTTTCTTTTTTCAGGGCGTTGCAATAAAAGCAGCTATCTATGCACTTTTATCTCCATCTTCTAGGTGGTTGGATTGGATGAGCGATAAGAATGATCCGTTTTCATTGCTTCTTTCCATTGCTGTGACGGCAACTCCGGTATGCTTGTTCTAAGATTTTGTATTGCTCATGACGGATACTATACACCATTTTTTCGACGCGAATTCCACACTTTCTATACAGTTTTTAAACTTCGAAATGTATTGGTTTTGCTCCGCTGCTTCGTCGTTTTCTCTTTTCATTGAACGTTCTTGATATTATGTAAGGACCTTAATTGAAACCACGAGAACAGAAAGATCTGTCTTTCGAATATTTTCTCACATCGTGAAGTTTCTTCTGTTTAATTACTCTCTTTATTTATCTGGTCTCCTCGTTAACAATTCATCAGACCCCTGCTTAAGAGTTTAGTTGCAGAATGATGGAAAAATTTTACTTTGGGCGTGGTTCCAACAGTTTCCCGAGGAACTTCAGTTGCAAGATGTGTCTATCGAGAATCTCCGAAGGGCTTTTGATGAACTCATGGCACGCCTCGATGAATTAGCTGGAGAACGTGGTCGTCATTTGGAGGAGGATAATCAACTTAAGGAGGTTGTTGTTGTCATAGTGTTGTTCACTAGTTAAAAAAAGTATGCGTTCCAACCATCAGTCTTAAAGATCACCGAGAAAGAAACAACTGTTATGAATATGGCCATCGCTTACTTTTTTCCTGGAAGTGAAAGTACTAATGTTGTCAAGACAATCGTCGCTAATTGTATGAGTGATTGTGTCAATCGTGTCAAGATGGCATTGAAACCTCGTGCAACACAAGGTTAGTTTACATACGTAGTTGTTTCTTTGCCGGTAGTGAAAGTGTTTACAGGTGAAGAAGCATGGGCAGAAGCATTTGCGGTCAGCACTCGTCTGCGCCTTTGCATTCACCTTACATTGAAGGCTATTGGATGTCGGGATAATTCACCACTTAGCCGTGACTTTTGTTCGCTGCTACAATATGAGTTACTTACGGTGCGTCTTTTTGTTAATTTTTATGAACGATGGATGCTTTGGATGAACTATCGTAAATTACACCTGCGAATTCTAAAATCGTTGGCTTAGTAGTGACGTATAAGGTTGCTTTGGTAAGCCGTAGACACTGCTGAATCCATCACTTAATGGCTATATGTAGGGTAAATTATTTGGCATCCTTATTTACTATGCAAGTTGTATCCAGCAGAACGTATGTTTCGGGTGGTTTCATTTACTGAACAATGCAACTATGTTTACTCCAGCACTTTTCTTCGCAAGGAGAATTTAATTAGTTGAAATCCCTCACTATATTCCTATGCTTTGTCCGTATTTATACTTCTGCTCATTCCAGATTCGTGATCTCCGTGACGAGATAGAAAAGCTGACGTTAGAAAGACCTTGGGTGGAGGTGTACCGTAATGTGGTTTTTGATGTTTTAAGTCTCGTACAAACTCTTTCTCAGTATGAGCTTTAAGATGTAGTGAATTTAATTTACCTGAACACCGTATTATATTATTTTTTTCCAACTCTTTTTCTTCACTGCTGAAGATATACAGCCATTTTTCAAGGCCATACCAACACTTAATTCTTTCTTTCTCGATATAGATCTCTTATTTTTCTACTTCTGTGTTTAAGGGGTTTTAGTTTACACAATTTCTTAACCACTTATTCGTAGCAAGTTACGGTACTTTGTTACGCCTAGTACGGTTTAATATCCGAGTTATCTCTTGCATGTCACTCAGGTATTCCTTTGAACTACTAGTTTCTATAGATATTCTGTTGATTATTTTGTGTGTCTTCTCTCTTTTTGTTGTACGCTTGATTTTCGCGAATGGAATACATAATCCATTGTGTGTAATATCGTTGTTGTGAGTTCAGAGTATGTTATGGAAATATATGAGATCTAAAGAAGATTTATTTTAATGTTACTTGCAGTTCTACTGCGTACAATCGTCGCACTACTTGATCTTGGTATTAGTTCTCATTCCGAGGGTGCTCTTTATGTTATTCTGAAATCTTCTCTTTGTTTATATAATAAGAAGTGATAACCAGATTAGAAGGTGACTATGAGGAATTACTATTCATCGAAACAGTTCAACTTCTGAGGCAAAAATATCGACGAGTACAGAATAGCTCATTGTGTGTTGGAATGGGTGCTTCCAGCAGAATATTGACAAAATCGGGCTTCTTTCTGTTGAAGTTTTATTACAGCTCTTCTTTGGTAGCAGTAGCGTCCCGGAATGATATTTCTTCGTAATGGCGAATACTCACGAGACTTCTTGCCGCTTCTCAAGCGAGACTCACCCCAAGGTTTAAACTCTTGGTTGCACAAATTGTAAATCATACATCATGGTAGGCGAAAGATCACTGAGAAGGAACTGAAGCAAAGGGAGACGAATTTGGAGATTACTAGCTGTGAGGTTTAACATTAGGTTTTTTCATGATTTTAAGGAAGAAAATTTTCCTGACAAAATATTTGAGTTGCAATATTTCGATGTAGAGATACGGAGTTATTTCAGTTTTATAATGAGTCAAACAATTGATATAAACGAAATTGGATATTCGGAATATTCGAACATCCGCAACATTATCCTGTAAACCTAGCATTTGATAAGGATGTGCTCGTCAGGAATGGTTGGTGAACGAAGAGTTGGAATTTTGAAGTTATGAATTCTTATGGTACATTTTTTTCGTTTGCTCAGCTCAATTCTTCCTACAAAACATCCAAAGAAACTATGCTTACAAGCACAGTTACCCATATTTGCAAGATTAACTCGAATTTATTGTGAACGCTAGTTTTCATGCGAATTTTCCAAATTTAACGACTGGACCAAGAATTAACTCTGTAGTTTCTTAGGGTTCTAGGTTGAATGAGATGGGAGAAGCGCATCCTTTATAGGATGTGAGGTGGTATTTAATTAGCAGATCAGCACAGGTCGCAGGGAATATCACGTCTATGCTATTACGCTCATACGCATTTACCGGTTCTTTTTTTCTTTGATGCAATATTCGCAATGCTTGAGAATTAGTGTAGTAAGTTAACTGTAGAAAACCACGCTCTGACCTTTTTTTTAACACCTTCTCAGGTTTCTAAGTTACACAAATAGAGTCATAGTTTGGGAATTACGAAGCTAAGACTGCAGTGATCATACTGTAGTGTGATCTAAATCGATCTAATATCTTGTCGTGTCTTGGGTATGTCGTGTAACATTGTAACCATGCCGAGTTATCGTATGCTCGTTCAAGTTGCTATGGATTTCTCGCTATGTATTCTGTGTGGTGAAGTTTCACGAATCTCATACAGAAGTTTTTTCTGCACTTTAGATTAACTTTATGACTGATGTTCTATGAAAGTAGACTTGTTCTGTATCTGGGCGCCAATGTGAATTGAATCTGTCAATGTGTTGCTAGTATAAGTTGAAGTTTTCGTTGTGATACCTGGTGGTGTTTTGGCGGTGTACCTGCACGGGGTATTGACAAATGCTGTGGAGCGAAACAAGCATGGTCGGGTCAAACGACATGAAGCACGGTGCAGTTGCATGAGCGGTTGCGCTTGAGCGTAGCGATTAGGATCGAGGGAGAACCCGTGCTAGCAGTATTCTTCGTTGCAGTCCGCGATGGTCCCATTTTGATTCCAACCGTTTTCCCCACCTCGCCGCGAGTGCAGCCACTTGCACAATTGGATTGGATCGTGCTTCAGGTCGTTTTGATCCAACTATACAATGTAGAGGGTTTAGTATAATTCTAGTTGCATATGAATCCTGGTTGTATACAGGATGTATGGTAGCCGAAAACAAAATGTTGGACTTGAGATATTATGTTGTGTCGATTGACGACTATCACAATCCAAGCGTTGGACTCGACTACTGATCTCTGTACTAAATATCAGGACTTCCTTAGTATCACCTTATCCTCTTTACTTGTACTAGCACACCTTTTTTAAATCAAAATCCATTCATATTACCAATTTCAATCCCTGTAGCCAAAGCGACCTGTTGTTAACGCCACCCAGAAACGAGTTAGTGGTGCTTCCATCTCGATCGCATCTGCTGACTCCACCGCGCCGCTTCGATTGCAGCCGCTTACGCAATTGCACCAAGATTCAACTTCGTCCCCAACACATATACATATAGTCGGGTCAAAACAACATGAATCGAATAACATGAGTCGGGTCAAAACAGCAACAAAACAACAGTGTAGTTGAGTTGCACCTGTGTACGCGCTCGAAACAGCGCGGTGGAGGCAACAGTTGGAACCGAGAGGGGCCGTCACAAACTACAGCGATGGGTGGTGTCAGCAAGGGTTTCGCTACTAGCTGCTACGCTTCACCGAAGCAGCTCGAGAGAAGCCGCGTAAGCAATTGCGTACGTGCTTCATGTCGTTTTGACCCTACTATATGTAACTTTGGTTGCAGACGTTCCTAAATTAAGTAGAGAGTATTTAAGCTACACAGATCACTGTGCAGTAATATAAACTCATAATTAATTTGCACTACCTTTGAGAGGTAAATACGAAAAACCAAGAATCGCATCATTAAAATTGCAATTGAATGAACTAAATGAATACAGCTGCATGTATTAGTGTTATTCTACACGGGAAGAATTTGAGGTCCGGGTTTTCCTGTCATTATCTCCATGTGCTACTGCACCGGTCTAGTTTTGGTTTTCCAGTGAGCTACGTTACTGATGCGTTTGAGGTGGCGGCGGGTGTGGAATTCATCCGCGATCATTGTTATGGTGGTGTTTCTCGTCACATCTGCCCTCTTCTACGTTGCTGTAGATGGGAGGTCGGTGTAATGGCACATTTCATATGATTTCTCATCGATTTTGTATGGTATAGAATTTGGAAGTTTAGAGTAAGGTTCTTGTAGCGCGCATAGGCATAGTTGTGAAGAGTACTAAATAGATTAAAGCAATTGGGTTTGTTTTACTTAGGCTTGTTTTTTGTGCCGCATCTACTTCCAAATATTTGTCTTAAGTGTGTATTCTTTTTCATTCCTTCATTTCATGGTTTATCTACGATGTTATTTTTGTTTTTGCTAAAAACTGAACAACATGTATATTTGAACTGTAACAGAGAAATCTCCTAATAAGAACGTTGACAATTCCATTTGCGAACATTCACTGGTCAGACTAGGTTTCGTTAAACTGTTGCATTATCCAGAGGGAAGGAAAGAAAATGCAGTGGTCTGAATAATGGCTTCATTTGTTTCACCTGTGATTAGAGATCACTAGTTACAAGATACTGGTCACTTAAAATACGTTGTGTGATCAAACATCTAGATAATACTAGGTCAGTTCTCTACTTTACAATATTTTCGACGGTGCCCTAAATGGTTCAGTATGTGAAATGGTACTGGACTTTTCCTATGAAGGCGTTAAAAAAAATTGACGTTTTGACTGTTGAAGTGATCAATTTTACGTGCATGAGGAGAAGCTCCTATGAAGGAGTAGACAGTTTTCAAGAAAGCCTTAACCCTTTCTTGTTGTAACAATTCCATCCACGATATGTTTAGAACATATACCTTCTTTTTGACGATAATAGCCTCATGAAGTTATTATCAGTACAACAGGACGGTCTCGATTTAGATGTCAAGTTAGAGTGTCCAATTTCAAAGAGATTACAGGCAAAAGGTAGTTGTGGGCACTCAACGCTTCTCTAATCGACTTGTACTTTGGCGCGCAAGAAAACGTTTGTAGGGCGCAAAGACCTTCCTTAACTTCAAATGTCTTTCCCATCTGAGAAGGTGATAGTCTATCAATTGAAGTCCATCACTGGAAGTGAATAGCTGAGCCGGTCGAGGTCCTAAGACCTTGCTATTACTCTTCGAGGATCCATGATCCATGATATAGATACTAAAAGACAAAAGGAGATGTAGCCGCCAAGTATCCCATTTCTTGAGGGCTACGACCCTGTGAATGTAGAGCAATGTGTAGTAGTCGCAAAAGTTGTTGCATGGGAAGGTTTTCCAGTCCTTTTTTCGTTGAAAGTGTTGAATGATACGTCTTAATTAGTCACTTCTAATAGACCTGTATGGAGAGTTTGGTGAAGTCAAAGCATTATTAGTTCCTGCTCTATCCTACCTACTGAAACCCTTACTGAACTATCGATACATAGATGATTGTTGCGTAATATTTCCAACGCTAGCCTAAATGAACACTTGCTTCGATTTCTTAAATAAGTAATCTCAGTACAAAGTTCACGAGCGAGAAACTTAAGGACAACTGGCTGCAGTTTCTCAAAGTCCAGGTCCATTTGTACAGGTGAAATTGGAAAACAAAGTGATAACGGAAACAGAGTTATAGAAACACTTTAATTCATTACCATTCTGCGCACCCCCATAAAGCCAAAAAGTCAGGCAATTGAAAACATGTTTAAGACAGCCGCAAAAGTGTCATGTGAGACTCGAGGGGACATCGACTTCGTGAACATGGCTATGCACAATGCTCTGTGAAATGGGTACCCAGGAAAGGTTTCCTATTTAAAACGGAGCCATGTAGCAGAGCGTCAGTGTCACATGGTGGAACAAACAGAGATTCCTTTCTGCCTTCCTTTTATATCGGATGATATGTGTAATGCAGTGCGAGCAAGCTTACGACACGGGGATCTGCAAGGCTCAGAGTAGTGATCATGCCACCTTCGAATCTGAAGAAACAGCTAGTCCGCAATAAGGTCTATAACAGTTTTTGTGCCTCGTTTGTCCGAATGGAAGGCAGGGGATTGTATGGTATTGGGGGTTATCCACCTAACCGCTTGCAAATTATGGGATGTGAGTACATTGGCGGGACAGGAAGCACAGTATGCACTCGGGTCAAGGAGCACATAAGCTCGTAAAATCAAAACCATCAACCCCTTTAGTTGCTCATCGCAGAAAATGTCATGACAACACTCCTTTCAAGACAGCAGTCACGATCTTGACACGCGAATCAGATGTTCTTGCGCGAAAAACATTGGAAACGTTTTATATAACAGCAAAAAGCCGATCATGATTCATGAAGAAGAATGCATCGCTGCGACCATCGAGCTGGCGCCATATCAAGACCTACGGGGCCAAATGCAAGGAACATCGGCATTACTTACTATTAGCGGCGCAACTCTAACAGCCGGTGACCCGCTAACGTCGAGGTTTTGTGGCTAACAACGAGCGCTATTGTGGTCTGCTGCTCTGACGATGTTTATGAGTAATCTGTTTGCTATCTCATATGTTGCGAGATGACGAGGCGTTTGAGGGAGTAGATTACATGTGTCTTTGATTTTCCATGCTCTGAAAAAGACGACGACGGCGAAACGTTAGCCAGAATAAAGACGGATTTCAGTATTTCGTACGCAGTTCCTGCTCTATCTTCCTTGCGTAAGCGGCTGCGCTCGAAGCGGTGCGGTGGAGCGTAACGGTTAGGATCGAGCGAGGATCCCCGCGGAACCGTTCATTGCTCCAATTCGCGATGGTGCCACCTCGATTCCAGCCGCTATCTCCACCGTGCCGTTTTGAGCGCAATAGCTTACGCAGCTGCACCGTGTTTCATGCCATTTTGATCCGACTATACTTAGTAGCTTTAGCCTATATGTCTTAAGTCCTCGTAAAGATAAAGAGTCTACTTGAATATTCCGTTTGGGATGCGCCCCACGTTCACTTCAATTCAGAATCGTTTGAGATTTACGAACGTGTAACTGGCCTATACAATGACTTGCGGTGGCTAGCCGATGTGTCAAGTCAGAGTTTTTATCCTCCCAGACAAGTCTGGTACCAATTCATCGACCTCTGAGGGGCGAAAGGCTTGGTGAGCACTAGGACGGATTCGAACCTCCGATCGATCATACTGCAGTGACAGCGGGATCTCTTACTGACTGCCTTTGCCTTTACTGGCCTAAAACCTGAGCATTACTCCTTGAGAAGTACACCGCCCCTCAAAGAGTAATGCTCAGGTTTTAGGCCCACGACTGACTTAGCTATTCACTACCAGTGATTACCTATCGATTGTTGAATTATGGCCTTCACAAATGGGAAAGTTATTGTCAATTAAGAACGGTTCTTGTGCTCTATATACGTTTTGCGCCCAAAAGTGAGTTCACCTACATCTGCGTTGAGTGTCCCTCTCCACCTTACCCTCCCCCTCCCCTCTTCTCTCCCTCCACCAAACTACCTTTTTTCTAGATTAGCTTGTTTCGCAGTAGTTCTCAACATTTTTTCCCGTTATTTACGCATTCCATGTTACTCACACTTTGTTATTCTTGGCATTTTCCTACGCATGACCATACATGCGATGGTCGGAGCGGTTCTCCGGCACCCCTCACTTTAGGGTTGTTGGCGAAGTGACCCATTCACCTAAGGTGTCCATTTGTCACGAGAAGAACGAAAAGAACAATGGAGATGTTGAAAGATGTAATGAGTAGGGCTAAGTGAGGAAGCAATGTGCAATGATAAGCAATGAAAAACCACCGGGCAGTGAAGGGTGTCTGGGAGTACGAAACACCAGAACAAAAAGATTAAACAGTACACAACACATCCAATGTGGTTTTGTTTGCGCTGAAAAATGGACACCAAAGCTGAGAATGAGTTGAGTGGTTTCAGTTTTGAGCCCACAGTTTTGTTGTGAGAAAAGCTGGCAAAAAGGAAAGCATAGCCTTTAGCCACACGGTCAATGGTTCGAAAACCCCCTAGTGCAGACTAAGCGTTTCACACTTCCGGAGTCGATAAATTGGTACCAGACTTATCTAGAATAAAAAAAACTGACCTGATCATCAGCTGGTCCCCGCAAGTCATTGTACAGGCTGGTTACGTGTTCGTAAACCTCAAACGATTTTGAATCGACGTAAACACGGTGGATCCGAAGATCCCAAGTGGATTGGTACGCCTGTGGCTTTATCCTTTATCTTTATAAATACTTATACGGTGTATGATGTATGTAAGAGCTCATTTTTCGTCACAGTCGCGCGTCCTCAAAATTGCTCGCTCCTTCGTCCTTATAGCTGTACCTTCCATAATTGCTTATTCAGTACAACTCAGCAGAAAATGCATATTAATTTGTTGCTGTTGTTGCTCATTATCGAATAAGTGTTTGCACCGCTGCCAAAAATGAGTTTTTTATTCTGGCAACTCTTAACTTACAAGTCTAACTGCCCCTTAATCCTATCGTATATTATGAACCTTCCTCTGAATAACGATGACTGAGAGCAAATATTCAATTGATTTAATTGGTTCCATACTCTCCAAGTGTTCTTTTGCAAGCGGTTTTTTCTTCGAGAAATGTTGACGTCAAACATGACATTTTTCTATTATGTTAAATGATTCCGACAAAAGTATTGATATCCCGGTCGATGATTCTGAAGTGTCCAAGATGGAGTAGACCCCCTTCACCTAGGGAGGGGCTAGCTCTGACCTATCGCACCTATACGGATGACGTTCAACTAATATCTGTGATAACTTATAAGCGCTTTGACCGATGCAAGAAGGTCTATCATCTACGAAAATGCTGTGAAATAATTGTAATGTGCTAATTAGTGCAGGTAAATTGTTTCATAATTTCAAGTAATATGTGATGCTACACGTCTTCCCATGCTATCATCATATCATCTCACTTTAGTCCTGTCGCAAGGCTGTTGCTATAGTGACTATAGCAACTATAGTGACTGCGTTGCTCATCCGCGTTTGCTTGTGTAGATATAACGGGAAGTGGCGGAGAAGTTTGAGGGTTAGGCATGCGTAGTTGCATGATGACAGATGTGGTCTGCCTCCTGCTTCTCACTACGACGGGTTCAACTACTGAAACCAATGTGCCGAATGGGTTGTGCGGCTTCATCAGCTGGCTTGAAGATGCAGCTAGTGACAGCAGCAGGCTCACCCGATCTAGGCAATCGACCAGCGACAAACACCATGTTTCGACAACACCGGCTCAGTTCGTCGAGGTGGGTGTGTTTAGGGGCGGGAACATTTCGTAGCGATCTTGTGTATTGATTTTATCTTTTCTGGTTCATGTGCCGTTGCTGAGCGAAATTCAAAAAAAAAAAAATAGAATTTACACGTTCGTTGCTCGCACTAAGAGATCATGTAATAGTAATAGTACATCGTTAAAAACCTGACAACTTCTTTGTCTTGGTTGAAATTCGATCTATTGCAGTTGAATCAACCTTCTTTAAATGACTGTTTTGTCCACTGTTTATTATGTGATCATGACCTATTGCTCTTGCTTCAATCCTCCTTTGTTTGCTGTCGATTTGGTGCGAAACAGCGCTGTTCATTAGCACGTGTAGGTACATGTGGATTTTTATCCGATCTTCATCATTCGTGATTTCATCTTTGCATTTGTTAAGCGGTCGTGCTGTAGCTTTGTTACTTGCAGCATCTGCAAAAAGCATTAAATCAGTAGAGAATCAGTAGAGAAGAAGACCATGACAGATATTTGCAATTAACAAAGTAAACAAGGGAGAAAAAGTTGCTTACCAATTTTTGTCGCATTTTAGACGCTGTTTGCTGAAGGTAGCTGAGTTAGTGATTGTTTATGACATGGATGGAGTTCTCCTTATTTGTGAAGAAGCGGTCTCATTGTGACATTCATATCAAATCATGACGAAAATGGCTTTAGATCACAAAGAAACGTACTTAGAAGTTACACGGCATTCAAATTTCAAGTATGGCGTCCTCACTCGATGTCCACAATAGCTGCAATCTAGAGCGAGTAAAATTTTGAGAAGTTTCTGACGTATTCTGTGGATCTATGAGGAAGGATCTGTGAGAGTTTTTATTATTGTCTTGCTTGGTGGCTGAAATACACTATCACTACCTATGTTGTTTCACTATCATGGCTGTGAGGACGGGGTAGATCATTGTCTTCTTCATGTGGATGTTCTGCGGGCTGTGTTTTCGTAGAGACAAGTGGGTCTTTGTTTTGACTTCGGTTGGCCCATAACCACATCCTGATGCCTCGATGGTACTTCTGTTCTAGGTTTGCAGATGTTATTGTTGTTGTTCCCTGTTGTATTTCATAACTCAATTACCTTTAGTTTATTGCATTAGTTTTCGTTTGACTTGGATTTCGTTTGAGAAAACTATGTGCTTTCCTGGCACTATGTGCTGTTTCTACTTTTGGTATTGTTTCCGTCGTGGTTCCTATTGATTTTTGTGTGGAATTGTGGCTAATCGCAGTGCGTTAGGTGACAGTTTGGTCGCGTTAGACACACAGATACCGCTCCATTCAGATCTTATCACTACTTTATCATTCCTTTTTTAAAGCTTCTACTAGATCACTCCATCGCTTGTTCATGCTATCTTTTGTCTGTTATATCGGACAAGATTTATGTTCTTTATAAGTTCAGAAGTTGCCAGTAGTAATATATTTATGTGATACATTTTGTGTGTATGTGTATGTGTATGTGTATGTGTGTGTGTGTGTGTGTGTGTGTGTGTGTGGTGTGTGTGTGTGAGAGAGAGAGACTTTATCAGCAACAACTACTAGACGCTGAAAATTGCAAAGTCATGTGTCAACACTCAAGCATTGATTACCGCGCTAGTAATTGGGTTGATGACATGTACATCAGTTTCGAGATTTCGAGATTAGTTTCGAGATGGACACCACGTTTAAAAATTGGTCCGTTGCGACTAAACGTCATTAAATTAGTGAAAAAATGACTTGAATTGAAGTTTTCAATTGAGATCGCTGGAATCAAATTGAAAATTTTTGAAAAGAGATTCTTCTTTCGGAATTCCAATTTTAAAAACTGCTTCTTTTTTTATCTCTTAGCAATACTGCAGCACATTGACCGCTTTTAGAACTTCAAAATAGTTAACATTTGGTGCTGAATGGTGAAGTTTCCTTAGTGTATAGCGATTGAGTCCTTACTATAAATTACAGGTTTCAATAATTTCTTTAGATTCTATTCTACTGTGTGAGCCTTGAAAAATCGTATACAAGTTCAAATTGAATTTAATTGATTCTGAATGAATTCAAATTGAAGAATTCATTTCAGCTCCCAACTTTCTTAGTTTGCACATGTAAATGAGTGCTGTTTTCCTTTTTTGGTGTGTGGAGTGTTCTCCCTTTAAGAATGGTTTCTATTTGTCATTCTGGTCTTTTTCTTTTCTTTGTGGTTTTGACGCCGATCTATGTGGAATTGCATAGCCATGTCAAAAGCAGATATCAAATTACTTTGCATAGGTGCGATAGGGAGGAGCCGGACCCTCTTCAGGTGAAGGGAGTCTCACGGGGTGTAGCTCAGGTGATGAGTATCCCTTCCCCAACCGTCCAAAAGTGGAAGAGGTTGCTTCTAAGATCGTCCAAAAGTGAAGAAGTCCTTTCGCTTACCGTCCAAATGTAAAGGGGTCTTTTCGCCAACAGTCCAAAAGCGAATTGTTCGGAGCACTGACTCCGACTATCGCATTTATGATACCTTGTCCCTTTCACTCTCTTGCACACCAATCACAATCCTTGCGATGATGAACAAACTTTATATTACAATTATTTTCGTAGCATATTTTACCGAGATGTTCCAGCCGACTTATGGTCTGATAGCGCCGTTAAATTAGCAACTTTTTATTTGCTTGAATGTAGTTCATTTTGTTATATCTGCGTCAAGAAAAAAATTGCCTCTATGCATGTTAATGCAGTTCGTTGGAAGTGAAGATGAGCCATTAAACAAGACATTACTGCATAGTCTGTTCTTATAAAAACTTTTTCGCGTAAAGTCCGTGCACCTTCCAACACTTGATTCTGTCAGTTAAGGTCGTTTGTTGAGTTATTTCCTTTAGAGCTTTTTACCATATATGAGAGTTGCGGTTGGGTGTAGGTGATATTCTTCAGTATTCTGGGTTTTTCTGTGAAAGGCTGAAAACTTGTCCTTCAAACGCCGGGAAAACTTCGAGTTTTGGCTTCCATGTTTAGATAAGCTTCGCTCAGTTTCGCATCCGTTCCCAAGATCTCCCTACTAGGTACTGTCTCGCATTATTCCTCGCAGATTTTTTACTTGTTTCACTTAGATTCCACCGTACTAATGCTAAATTATCTCTTGCATTGCCTTGTAGCTTGTTATCTCAAAACCTTCTACCGTTTCACCATAAATTCGTAATCTTATTATTATTAGCTTGCGCATGTGAAAAGTTTCATTCATTTATTTGCCTTTCAACTGATGGAAACATATTAACACCACTGTGATATTGCGTATATTTCAAGTAGCACTACTTTTTAGAGCCCCCGGATCGGCGAGGGTGATAGGCACTGAGCAAATCAATCCAAAACAAAAGATGTCAGGTGGCGATGCAGTGCACTACGAAACAATTGAGCGTGGATCTCTTTATGGATTAGATTATCGGGTTTTTATCAGTAAGCGAAATGTTGAACAGTTGTTCTCTTCTTTCTATTATCGACTAATCAAAATGCTGTGTCTTTCAGAGGGCCCTGATGGCGTTTTGTCCCCATGGCATGATGTACCACTCTATGCTGATGCTAGCAAAAAGATCTTTAACATGATTGTGGAGATCCCACGCTGGACGAATGCAAAAATGGAGGTGATGGTTGACCGAAACTATTGTAGGAATTGGTATATTTGTGCTACTGTCTTTAGATGGCTACCAAGGAGCCTATGAATCCAATCAAGCAGGACGTTAAAAAGGGCTTGCCACGATTTGTGCACAACATATTTCCCCACAAAGGATACATCTGGAACTATGGAGCACTTCCTCAAGTAAATCTAGTGAAGTTTTTAAGAAGTTAAATAGGGAATGCTCAAAGATGTTTTTTAGACCTGGGAGGATCCGAACCATGTTGTCCCTGACACCGGCGCTATCGGTGACAACGATCCTATTGATATAGTGGACATTGGTTCTAAAATACAGAAACGCGGAGCTGTTATCCAGGTGGGAAAACAGATTTAATTGTGATTTGATTGATTGATTTTGGTTATGTATGTACTTTTTTGTTTACTTTGCATAAACTTCTCAGATCTTTTAATTTTCGTCCTAGGTGAAAGTACTTGGCACTCTAGCCCTTATTGATGAAGGAGAAACCGACTGGAAACTGATAGCCATAGATGTGACAGATCCGTTAGCTGATCAGATGAATAACATTGGAGATGTTGAAAGGCATTTTCCTGGATTGCTGAAGGTTTGTGCGTTGTTAGGTCTTTTTTAACAGGGGAAACGAAAGGAGAATTTGTTGGAGTTGAAGTCATTAAATTTCCCCACCCCCTAAGCGAAATTTGTAATTTAAATTTGTGAAAGTTGAAGGTTTGAAAGAACCGCTCATTTCGGACAAGTACAAGACAAGACATTCTGTCGATCACATCTATCTGTTCCCTGCTTATTTTTTTTTGTTTTTGAACATTTCCATTACCGTATCTTTTCTCACACATTTCGTCATCTGTGTCCACAACAATATTACAAGACAACACAACACAACAATACATTAGTGGAAAGCCGTCTATACAGGCGGATTATTATACTTTTCATTCGCTGCTTTCAGTATTATTACACGACAAAATCAAATCTCTAATCAAAATATTAATGTTATTTTTGAAAAAATAAGGACGCTATCAATCTTGCCAAAGGGCGTGTATAAAATATTGTATATTTTAAGGCTACCGTTGAATGGTTCCGTATCTATAAGATCCCCACTGGAAAGCCAGAGAATCAATTCGGTTTCAACGGTGAGTACAAAGATCGCGATTATGCGCACAAGATTATCGATGAGACGAGCGAGCACTGGAAGAAGCTCATTAAAGAAGCCTCGCCGAAGCTGAATACGTGAGGATTTGATGTCTGGTGCTCTGAAAAAGTGTACTAACTTGATCTTATTTCAGTCAATGCTTCGTTGAGGGTGCCGTTCACCAAGCAACCCGCGAATCCGTGCAGGCTGCAGTGGATGCGAGCGCCGTGCCAGCCGCCCCGTCCGAGATCCCCACTGATGTCGACAAATGGCACTTCATACAAGCCTGACTAGGCTTGGATTCGAAGCTTTGACCGTACATGTATGGCTAGGTTAGCAGTACTGTCCTTCTAGCTTTGGTTTGCGGTGTCGATGAAGCTATGCATGGGTTTGTCAAATACATTTTCATTATGTTATGTCTGTTCAATAGAAGAATTGTTATCTCGTAAAATAAAGAACTTTTTCTTTTCATCATTTGCGTCTTTTTTCCATCTCTGTTTCGTCGTGATTTGTTCCGGAGAGCTCGGAAATTAAAAGGAAACATTTGTAGCTATTCAAAATTTATTGTCATTCTTAGTTGGCTAAAGGGTAAAGGATTTTCGTTCAGACACATGTAACAACAGCTATTAGACAGCATTCAAATCGGCATCAACCCGTGTACCTTCACACAAATTAAATCAGTTGTCCAACTTTCACCTCTAATTTCTAATTGACTAAATGTGGTTTGTTTGAATTTTCTAAAGTGTTGCTCAATATTTGTACGGAAAGTTGGTTCTGTCAAGGAGCTTCAGGAAGATATTAACGCTTAGACGTGATATTCAGCAGATTTTCTTCCGAGGTATAATAACAATCGTATGGAACTACTTCAGAAAAGCGATCACGTGCTGGTCACTATTCTGTTCAATTCGATTACGTCAGGAAATATTAGGATGTGTTCGAGTAAACTAGAACAGCCATATAGGAACAACTCTTACTGAGGTCGCTCTACCACTCCAACTCACCTCACTACCGCTCTACCAGTGACTCCTTTTTGGCAAGACAACACCAGCTCTCTACAGTCCTCTTGTGAATCAAAGGCGTTGCTGATTCACATGGTACCGAAGAAGAACATACCGAGGGAACGTAAGGAAACTTCACTGTCATCTTACATAGACGTGATGTGAGCTAAAGGCAGTTGGAGATAAGGAAATGTTGAAGTCCTCCAGGTGTGTTCCATTCTTGCTCCTGGAGCTCGAGCAGTTGACGCGTAACGGTAGCGTAACGGCTAATAAATTGAGATAACCTCAAAGCTGCAAGAATTTATTTCTGTGTCGAGGGTTACACAACGAATGACTTCTGTAAAAATTGGCGCTTTTATTACTTCTGTAATCCAGAGAGTGGGAAATGCTCACGTTCATCCCGTATATGGGCTCGTATGTACGAGCTCATATTTAGAGGTGGAAGCGCGAAAGATGTACCCTAGGCTCAATGTGTTTTTCTGAGTGAGGTGAGGTGACTAGCGCAATCAAACAACAACTTTAAGTAGTAAATGGGGCGGTCGTTAGGTACTCGCAGCCGAATAACTGCCTCCAGAAGAGGCTCTCGGTGGGCCATAGCGGGCATATCTTAGGCTAGCTGTGATCACGAAGCCACGCCCATCCATCACCACATCACTGAGGTCACGTACTGTGTTTGTATTGCAACAACGTGATAGAGTTGACTAGAAAGTGGAGAAATGTAGAAAGTGAAAACGCTAAAGATGAAGCAAAAATGCAGAAGATTTGTGCAAGAACAAAACAACGTCAGAAAACATAAATGAAGCTGAAAACGTTTTAAAATGAAAGCTAAAAGTGTAGAAACGAGGACCTGGTCGTTGGAAGATGTAAATTTGTGTTTGTGGAAAACTATATGAAAGATATAGATATATTTGTATTTATACAGACTATTAAATCCATGTAAGATACTGCAATAGTTTGTAAAAGTATCGATTCGTTTGTTTTACACAAATGAAACACTATTATTTCCTACTTCTGGGATTTCGCGTGCAATCGTTTGATTATCTTATCGTTATTTCTATACGTAAGCGATCGATACTCCGTACGAAGCAATTAGGTAGATAACGTGCTCCATGAGGCATGTTTCGCACCTCATCAGATGATGAGGGCTGAAGATGGACAATGTGATGGGCGGGACATAAGGCAAACGCAGCGCAATGCTCTGCTGCCACTATTAGCTGCTGCGCAGAGCAATTAACGATCACCGTTGACATGGTTTACCCTAAGAAGGCTGCGGGTACCTAACGATAAGCACCAGTAGTAATAATAAATAATAAGTAAATAAATAAATAATAATAATAAATAATAATAGGTAAAATAATAGTAATAAACAATAACAAATGGAACGTAACGAAAATGTAACGTAGAACGTGTGACGATAATATAAATGCATGATAAACAGTGCCTCCGTGTTCGATCATCGTGCCATGCCGAAGCTTCTTGAAAGTTAAATATGTGCAGTGTAACTGCTGAGAGGTAGAACGGTCATGCTAGTGAAGGTAGAACGACTCACGACTCTTTTGTTGGTCATCGCAACTCTCGTTCTCTCCCGATGTTTGTCCTCGTTCATGTGTGAGATGAGGAGAATGATGCTCACGTGCTCGTTAGCAAATTCGGCAACGTGAGGGTGGTACTATTTCTTTTTGTTGATCTTTTTCCTTGTAACATTTCGTTTTTTCTCACAAGCTGGTGATACAAAAGTTGTATGGAACATTTTTTTCTCTAACATTTTTGCAAATAAGAAAGTCCTAACGATAAAGTTCCGTTTCGGAAATCAGTCGAAAATCTCCAGTAGTCGGAAACATTATTTTTAAACCTTTAGCTTTCAATAACAACTTCATTATTATCCTGAATGCTTCTGAAATGAGCACAGCTACTACTAATAACAAATGTATTATCATTAATTAAATTGTTATTAAACTTATTGCTTGCAACATTTTTTAAGACTGTAATGTCGTTGGAGGAAAGCATCACGTTTTTGAATTCAATTTTCACAGGAGAAGCAATACAGCATTGACGAAATGAACCCAAAAGTAAATGCTGCTTTAAAAAATGTTAAAAAATATCAGGAACACTCCACAATATCACGTTAAGGGGATTTACTCGGTTTTGAGATGTAGTTTCCTCCTAGATCGGATTCTGGCGTTGTATCTTTTGAATGATGGTTTTCTTCGATGTTGTTGGTTGGTAATGGATTGCGTTTATTTCTTCAACGCTTTCTTAAAGTTACATTTCTGTGAGAACCTAGGAAATATTACGATGATAGGAAATCGTAGGATTTAAATGCTTGCAAAAAAACAAAAGCAACAGAAATACTACTAGTCGTTCCTTACTAGTAATGAGTATGAAAAGACGGGATAGATAAGTATGTAGTAGTCCAATGATTGGAATTGCAGTAGCAGATCCTATTTCTCAGTAGTTTTCACTTTGCTAGCTATCACAAGCAGATCTCGCTGTCGAGACAAGTATTCTCTCAAAGGACCGCAGTCCACAACGCGTCGAACTTCGCCAGCGCTGTGCACGTGCACCACGTGTTTCGTCGCAAAATAGCGTAAGAACGAATGCCAAATCCTACAAAAACGCCAGTCAAAGTCGTTACTGGTCGACGATTACGCCGAAGCGAGATCTGTTGAGTCGTGACATACCATCCATGCTTATTGGTTCTATCCGTCCGTTCTTAGCTCATTTTGTCTCAGAGGAGTAGTCCATTTTTAGGCCAATAAAGTGATTAGTTTATGCTCTTAAGCACGTAAATTAAATTCATGAAAAAAAATTCAATGAAATTTTCGGAAAAAAAGTTCGCATAGATTTCACTTAGTGCATGAATCTCAACCGAGAACAAAACAGTAACTCTAATTTCCTCCCCTCTGACGGAGATCCACTCCAGAAGGATTGAGAAACGTCAGATGTTTTTGCCCGTATATATGATCATATATGTATATCGTTTCAAATATCTCTTACCCGTTTTTTAAAGGCATCACCCCACGAATCTGAGGGGGTGCAGATTTCAGGTATACGGGATCGTAGATTACGGAGAGGGGGGTGATTCCGTCCATTTCTTGCTAATTGCCGTAAAAAACGGTCCGGAAGATGCGGCTTCATTCGTTTTGGCGCACCATTTTGTACAAGAGGTTCGATTGGAGCGCGCCAGTCTTGTGCGGCGCCCATGTAATTCTTGGGATGTCTTTGTTAGTTTTCGACTTCTCATTCGTTCTAGCGCATTAAATCAAATCCCAAAGAATGTATTTTTCTTTTTCAAGTTTCGTGCGCAGGTGCAATGGAATGACGATTCGAAGGAATTCTGGTGGTTTGCTATGGAATTAATGTAGCACTGCGTGGTTCAAATGTTAGTTACAGCATCGGAGAAAAGAGCTTCATCTGGGCTTCCAGTCTGCATAAATATTCCTCCTTGCTTTTGATGTGGTTGTGTTGCTGACGGTAAATTTTTCGTCTTTCTTGGTTTTCGTTCATATACTGTAAATGCTAATGGTCATAGCATAGCAGTAGATTTAGTAGGCTTAAATAAGAATAGAAGTAAGAAAATAAAAGAAAAATTAGAAAGAATAGGATAGTGGAAATAAATAAGGGCTCAACAGAACTTGTCGGAAAGATAGAGGAAGAAAAATTAAAAAATTGGATAGCATATGATATAGTACGGTAGCATACGATATAGTACGGTAGCATACGATATAGAAAAAAGCATAACATTCAAAGATAGAATGAGATAAGTGGAATTTTTTTAGATCTGAATAAGTGGAAAAACACGCTCGAATACCAGTTAAAATAGAATTTCGAAGAAAAGTTCAAAGAAATAAAATAAATTCCAAGGATTCAAAATAAAGCATTTATGGATCGTAATAGTTTAGAAAAAAATTCGAGAAAAAACTTCCGAAAAAAAACAAGAAAAAACTTTTGTGAAGTTTTGTGACAAAAATTGACGAATATAAGAATTCAAAAATAAAAAGAATATAACTAATAGGTGTATTTTTTCCACAATGTAGTAATTAATTAATTAATCAGCGAGTATAAAAATATTTTTTTGGAATTTTTAGAATAACACTCCCCTTTTTTATTTTGCTTCCTGTCCGCGAATATTGAAGGTATCTATGAGAATCTTACGGATGCTAGCAAAACGCTTAGCATTTTATCGTCAAGGCTTGCGATATCATTAAAACATTTGGCGCACCTCTGACATCTTGAATCACGTCGTAAATCAGGTCGTCGTTTCGGTCGTCGGTGCTCAGAAAGTCTTCGGTGCTCAAAAATTTCTATTCCAAAGCATCGCATCGACATTAAAATGAGTTAGAAATCTGTTCTTACATGGGCGTCCTAAATAAATGCACATAGATATGTCGATGGTCGCGAAAAGAGCAATTTCAGGTCAGTAGGGTGTAATCGGTTAATGCAAAATCCGTGAATGGAAATGGTGACAAGTTGGGTCAGGTTGTTCCAGATTACAATGTGTCGTTCTGATTCCGAAGTAGAAAAAACAACTCAGAAGACTCCCTGGAATAAATCTTGTGAATTGAAATTGGGGTTGTTAGAATCATTTCATTGGTATTGTCCGTGATTTAGACTCTCGACACGGCTTTTTCGTCCCTCATCTTCCATCCCTCTTTTTTTCTCTTCCTTTCATCCTTCAACTTTCTAAAACCAGAAAAACTCCAATATTGACTTCTTCACCCTGATCATACTCAATTTTTAAATCTTTAAGAATTTTTAAGTCCTATGCCCTACAGTTCGTCGCTTTGCCCACATATTCATCTTTTTGATAGCGTCATTGCTGTGAAATTCCTCACTCAGTGGGTCGAAGCACCCTCTGCTCGGCTAAGAGCGGGCACAATGTCTCCTTAGTCGGTCATTTTTCGCTTTTCAGACATTCGCTTTCGAACCTTTCGAAAGTTCTTCACAGACCCTATTCAAACCACATATCACTGTGTGTGTCTCATGTGAGCTGGTAACTGGTCTCGTCAATTTGCTCAGCAGCGCACTGCGGTGCTACCTGAGTGACCGGTTCCTCTCTCCTTGTGAGAGAGATTTACATGCGTTCAAGAGATGGGTCTGTTCAAGATGTGGATTATATCCGTATAATTATCCTTCGTTTCAATAAAGACTACTCCCGCTCTGGCCTTCTCCGTTTCAACACACTAGCCACCACGGTTTTTCAGCTGACGATATTGTTCGAAAGGAATTTTCCAAGAATTTTTGCCGTCCCCAAATTATGGAGTTGCTCTGTCGTATTTAGCACGTTCCAAAAGCAGAAAAAAACGATGCAGTTGTTCAATATTTTGTGAAAAAGTCCATTTCGCAATCCACATCTAACGGCGATAGTTTATTGACACGTGAAATGCACAGCTGTAGTTGGAACGTCGAAATTCGGCAGTCGTCCACTAATGGCCAGATATCGCCAACAAAATCGCGCTTCAAGGAAAGCTGCTGTTCGGCTCTCAGTCAGATCTTTCCTCTGAAGCTGGCCGTTGCTTCATCCTCTTTCATTCAACTTTTTAACAATAGTCCACAATTTCTGCATTATTTTTAGCTCTTATATTTCTTTTTTCTTCAAAATAAATATTACGTTGTGAATATAAATTCATTTGAGCCGTGCACGATATTGCTAGCTTCTCCCAAGTTTCTTCACGCACTTTCTTTTTCTTGTTTTCATTTAATGGAACTTCTCCGATTCTGAAGACCTGATAGCCTGTTTAAGATTCGGTTTGTTTAGGTGACTAGGTGATCTAAAGGTCACCAGTTCGATCCTGGTTCGGGCGGCCTTTTGCAAAGTCAATAATTAGCCCCTGTAAGACTAATCCCTTTATGTTATTCGGTGATTGTCTAGCAGCAGATATTTTGCCGTGCAATAGTGTCCTTGTCCGAAATTTGTAAGGAGTTTCTCTCGGAGATGAGTGTCCAACTAATATATTAAAGAAGATATATTGTTATTATATTGTTGAAGTAAGCACAACGATAATCTTAGCTCACTAATTCCTCTATAGCTACCTTCTAATTAGTTTAGATCCATTCCGGGTTATTAATAAAATAATAGAAGAATTTCACGGAAAAATATAGATTGTGAAGATTCGAAAACGCAGCCGGAAGGCTTACAAACGAAAAATTCCCCAAAAACTCCTATGCGAATATTAACCAACCAGTCTGCTCGTAGCTTGAGCTCAACAATCTGGCTCGGATCAACGAAACGAGCAGAGCAGAGGTGCGGTTGTGTTTTAAGATGAGAAAAACGGTCATACTTTTTGCGAATGGTTGCATCATTGGAAATTAGGTGGAGCACTGGAATTTTAAAGGTTTTTTCCGAAATACAAGAAAGTTTTGAAGAAACTGGAATAGTCAAGTGTTTAACGTGGGGATGATAGTTGCTGATACTTCTTTGCGGCTTATTTTCCAATATTTTGAGGGTTCTCGACCTAGTAACGTTCCTCACAAAAGAGAAGAAGTGGAACACGATCCACCTATGTGGAAAAAGGGGACCGTTGTTTCAAGAGGCGATACGAGCAACCCTCAATCATTGGGAGGAGCAGCTGAACCGTTGTGGACTGCTGGAGCCGCCCAACGCGTTCTGTTGTGCGGTGGTCCACATCTCACCGCTACTGCGACGGAATTTTCTGGATTATTTGGTTCCACATCCTCTTATTTCTAGTTTTGTTGTTTATAAACACGTTTCTTAATATGTGATGATCCTTGATGTCTCTTCATATTTTCCGAAGGCTGCAGTTATTCAGAGCTCTTTATTTGCAAAGGGAACTTCTTCAAGTTTTATTCAATTATAGGGAGATTTTTTCTGTTGGAGAAAAAAAAACTCAGAAAAACATTGGAGGTGAATAAAGTAAGAAGCACATAAAATCCGGATTTTTTCCGTGAAAGAAGTTCGTGGAAAGTGGATACGATTATATAGAGAAATTTTTGCTTTCTCTTCCAGAATAATCCGAGAATCTTCGATGTAGAGCACAATTTGAGGAGCTAATTTATACGATTTCGGTTTATTCTGAAATTCAGGATGTATTATGACGCGTTAAGTATCAGTATCCAGCAAATGCTTCAAAAAGTCGTACGCTACGTAGTTACGCAGCAAATTATGGCCAACCATTTGACGCAGTGCCAAACAGTCGTTTATCATTCTCTAATGACTCGTGCCAGCATCTGGTCGACTTTTTCTGTCTCTGGGGATCTGCATCTTTCAAAGGAGGCAGATCCACAAAGACTTGCTTTAGTTGCTTTTGAAAAAGTTTCTTCTTTTTCTATTTTTATATGATCGTGACCTGATGCGGTGAACCTGCAGATTGGTTGCGATGCGCACATCTTCGTACTGATCAGGTTCTTATTAAGAAATGAATAAAAAAAGGTGTCTATGCGCAGTAAAATACTCCGCAATTTATGAGACGATTTTAAAATACACTCTTAGAAAATTATAGGTGATGCGTTTCAGTAAAATCTCGTTAAAATGTTTCGGTGAGGAAAAAAGAGCGCTAAACCTTCAATTTTCACTAGAAAAGACACCGCCGTTCTATTTCTTGTACCTTAATGTGTAAAGTAAATATATAGCAGATCTCTTTATACTATAGAAACCTCTTCTTATTTTTGCTCTAGGGAGCTGTGATCTGTAACCTCATCTTCTAGACGTTTCGCTCCTTTTGAGCCACGCATTATTTAATCCTATAAGTGATATGGTATTCTATTATTCCTCCATGGCCACGAGCAAGTGCATTTTGGAAGAGGGTCGTTTAAAGTCGGTCGCAGAGATGGGAAACGATCGTGGAAAATGAAGGAGAATTAACTGAAATTAGAAGATTTGATCAGGAGAAAGAAGTTTTGAAAAATACTGAATAGAAGGAAGAAGGTGTAGAATATTGCATTATTCACGGTATAACCGAATAGTTTCCCTTTCCGAGCGATTAGCGAAATTCTTCCTCGAGTTTCTTTTTTTTCAATACTTTCCTGTTTTGCATTTTTTGTCCTCCTTTTTTTTAGAAAATGCACTTGTACAAAAGAAAGTGAGATGTGAGCTTGCTTTTACCTAAATCTATCTAACTTATAAAGATAAAATAGAGAAAAATAAAATATAAAATTAAATTCAACGAAATGTAAATGAATGAAAGAGAAAATTAGATAGAATAATGGAAAGAATAATCGATAAATTAGTTGGAGAAATATATTGGATATTTTAAAGAATTGACCGCAGAAACCACGATTTCTTGGTGGCGCCTCCGCGCAGGCGGCTCCAGTTGCTGCACTCTTATCACTCAGCAAATATCAGCTCAGCAGCACACCATACGACAGTCGGAAGGCGGGCGGAGCGACAGATGGCCGCTTCTGTCGTTTCCCTCGTTGTTTGAACAGAATTCCACTATTTTTTCGCCAGTGTTCATATGACTCACCGCTATTGTACGAGACACATGGTGTTTTATCGGAGGATTCCACGAAATGTCACACTATTGTCGGTGGCTTGTTGCGTGACATACGCGGAGCCCTGTTTAGGCGAGGTGAACGTCCTGCTTCTCCCATTTGTTTGTCGAATTTCAAAGTCGCAAAGCCTTCCGATCTACAGGGATTTCACGATTTTCTAGAAATTCCAGTAAATTGTTCCTTGGAATTGTTTTTTTAGCCCTTGCTATCGTCCGTTGGTGCCGGCTACTTTTTATGAACTTCGGGATTTTAGTCTCCACAAATTGAAAATTGAATTTTCAGTTGCCGAAATCTCGCATTGTACATCTAACGATTTATGGTTTCAATATTTTGGTCAGGAGCGATAGCTACGCTTACAAAAATCAAAAAGAAAAATTCGAAAATTCTCTTTCTAACATGGGAGGTTTTCGCTCAGAGTTGAAAACGGTTTCAACGAAAAAGACCAACAACCCCAACAATAAGTCATCGAATAGTCGGAACTCATCGAATACTCGAAGTTTGAAATGCCTTACTTTGTCCTTCTGTTCATAGGATAGGAATTAAAGCACTAATTGCTTACGATCATGTTGGGTGAGAATCGTAACCACGAAAATTCTTGCCTCCCTTTGTTCGTTTTTTGTTTGTTGTTTATTCTGTTACTTATTCAAAATTATATATCGCTATGATTTGTTCTCGGTTGTGTATCACTTTTGATTGTGGAGAACAAATGAAGAAGTTAATAAATTAATACTCGTTTCCTTGAGTTGACCCAGAGACGAGCTTGTCACATTCTTTTATTCATTTATTCGTTTTATTTTATTCGCGGCCGACGGGTAGCAAGTTCGCCTTCCTCGGAGCCTCAAAAAAAGAATTCGAAAGTGATTTAAGCTTCTTTAACGTCTTTCGCTTGTTTACTTTTCTTTATTGGATGGATTAAGCGCTTGCCGGATAAATCACTTTCGATTTCATCCGCCGAAACGTTACCTAACGAGTATGCTACTACATGAACCTCGTGTCTGACCGTACTCAAGAAAACAAATACCAATCATCATTTTGCTGAAGGTTATTGAAGCCAACTTCCACTGACATGATGCGAATGAGTTTTCCCCCGTGTTTATCATTATCAGTCCATTCTTTTTACACGTTGTTAGCGAAATAGGTTACCGACACATGTGGTTGATGATTCGCTCGTCGATAAATAGAAACAAAAACACCAAAGATCACTGAGAACAAGATTTTTGAATGTTTTGGGGCGCCGATCATTCCCACGGTGTCAATGATATTTTGAAGAACATATAAGTTTCACCTTCTATATTCTTTTCATTCATTCTATGTGTATTCTTCTTTAATGTATGTATGTGAATGTATGTATTCTTCTTTTCATATTCATTCTGTTCTAATACACTACCAACTTCTAGTCTAAGTTATTTAATAATCTATTTAGTTTTATTTAGTAATTTAGTGGTTTTTTTTTCAAGTGATTTTTTCTTTCTGTGCCACATAGAGGGGAAGAGCGACGGCTGACCGCAGGTACGATGTGTTGTGACGACGTAATTCGCGCACTTGAAAACAAGTAAGTAAAGTAATGGGATAAGGCATGAAGGATAAAGGATAAAGTGCACGGCATTGGTCCCTATGTGTCCCGCCAATCCCCATGGAGATGCGCCTACGTATTCGACATAAATTCAGAATCAGCTGGGGTTCATGAATGCGTGTGCAGCCTTACAATGATCTGCGGGGGCTGGCCGATGTGCCAGGTCAGTGTTTTTATCCCCACAGACAAGTCTGCCACCAATTCATCGATCCCGGAGAGATGAAAGGCTTGGTGAGCACTAGGGCGGATTCGAACCCCCGATCGATCGTGTAGACAACGGAACCTCTTATCGAGTGCGCTAACCCGCCCAACACAGTTCATATCTACACATAAGTGAATTCTGAAGAGTAATTTCATGTTAGAGTAGTATAGGTAATGTAAATGAAGACAATACATGTTCAGAGTTTTGCTGGGCATCACATTGTTTTTTTCTAAAGTATGAGCATGTTTTGACGAATTTGATCATGGAAATAGACGACTAGCTCAATGAGTTAACTAATTAATTGTAAACAGAAACAAGAAAACAGTAAAATTTCATTCTCCTCGAATCAAAAGAATCGAGAAGGACCAGAAAAGGAAAAAAAAATAATAAAGGAAATCAAATGTTAAGCGGAGAGCAACTTTTCTTCGCTTGATTCCTATTAGGAAGCTGATCTGTTATTATTTATTGTTATTTCTCGTGCTCAACAGAGAATTTAATATCTAACTGATTAGTCTTTCGACGAGAACTGTGAGAGTTTAGCAATTCTGGTTACCTAGATCTACAATTTTATCACCAGGAATAATTAATATTATAACATTTCCAGGTTTCAAAGTATTTTTCAAGATGAAATGTCGGATTCGTTTGCGTCGCCAGAACACTTCTTTCTGTTTTTCTCTTTCTCTTCTTTTTCCTCCATTATTTTTTGGCACCAACATTCCATTATTGCTAAATAAACATTGGCGTCCAACTATGTATGGAAATGTGTCGTTGTCTCTAATACCTTTCTGCCAACACGGCACACCACAGAACGTCCTTTTGTGCATGAAAATGTCCAATATCACAGACATTTGTGGATTAACATACAGCTCTTTGTGGATTCGCTTGCTATTCCTTTGTGATCGGCTTACATAATTGAAAAACTGGTTTCGCACTTTCATTTTGTGCGTCTCCGGCCTTCGCACACAGGATTATGGTGCTGTTCTCACTTTTGCTGTTAAATAACTTGTACAGCCCTTGGACATGGACCGTTGTATGCATTTCTTACCTGCTCAGCATATTTAGTATCCTGAAGATACTAGGACCAGCGGTGGAGTTTCAAATTGTAACGATAAAATCATAGCCAACAGCCGTTCATCAGCACCCCTAACCCATCTCGCACGGTAACTCGTCCGATCTCGTCCTCGGTTTTTCTGAGTATTTAATTGAAACATGAAGTTTTTAGCTGAAAAAGAAGTATACTCCTCCTTCCCTCCACTTTCCCTCCAGCTTTTGTTAACAACGTTTCACATCCCACAGTTCTCTTTTCGAAGTGTAACTCGTTTTCATTTTCTTTCAAGTACTAATGCCATTTCTTGTAATTTTCGTAATTTCGTAACTATCGCGCGTTTTGTCTATCCTTTAAAAACAAAGCCGAAGAATCCACCAATTCATGGTAGCAAAGCAGGTTTAAATTCAAAAATTCTATCGAACTTGTGAACGTGTGAACTTCTCCGAATATTACTGTTTCTAAAATATTTGAATCTTGGAATTTTAAAGCTTCTTCTCGATTTTCCAAGAATTCAATTGTGCCTATATTTTTCATGAGAGCGAAAATACTCTGAACTATTACATATATGTGGTTGTCAGCCAAAAACAGTTTCTTTACCTTCTATTATTTCTGATGACCCGTACGCGAGGGTGTTAAATAATTTTGGCAAAATTCGGCAATGCCTTCTTCAGAGCTTGAAATGGGCGGTTCAATTCACACTTTAAATGACCAAACCTCTGCACATCTAAACTGGCAAACTTTTTCACCTACTTTTTCAACCACCAACTTAGCGACTACACTGAATGCTCCCCTTGGATCGGAAGCGCCCACATAGTATGGACCGTATAGTATGGACCGCTCACTGATCGATCACTTCAGCGAATGATTCGAATGTCGCATTCGGATTATAACATCCTTTCAACAGCTTTTTGCGTTGCGTTGAAGGGAGCAGATGTCCCACCATTCACTAAAGGTGTCTTAAGCAAAGAAGACAAAAAGAAAAATGCCAATCAGGGTCCGCATTTTGATGACGTAGCTTCCTTCTCGTACATTTGTATTTTGTTGTTTCATCATGGTCTTCGAAGAAACTCGTTGGGGTCTATTTTGATGTATATTTCCAAAACTGAAGAAACCATGTGTGTTTTTATGTAGAGAGGACTTGAATGTAAAATTAAATAACTATGGAATTACTACTAAATATTGTTTAATATTAGAAATATTATTATTTCTTGAAAAAAAAATGAGATAGGTGATAGCGATACAGTTACTACAACTTCTCAGTCAAGTAGAGAAGTTGATAAAATAGAGATCTTTTGCAAACGTTTATTATTGCCATCGTTGTTATTATTACTTTTGTTATTACTACTACTATTACTACTATTAATGTTTTATCGTCATTATTACTCTTTGCCCTACTAAAGCTGTTATGTACTACTAACTGTACGCTGTTAATTTTGTCCACTGCTTCATTTTGTTACTTTATTATCATAACTATTCATCACTGTCATCATCGTTACTATTATTATTACTATTATTATTGGAAATGCATTCACCTTCCCTACCAACAGTTGTGGCTCTTTGAGAGGATCGCTTGGTTATATAAAGGTATATATACTTATCGTTTTTATTGCTTCTCTGTTGATGAAAAAAATGAAAGAACGAAACACTTGAAAAAACAGGACCTCTTTTTTTAGGCTAGGTCAAACATTGCGTTCAAAGCTTTCAGTGTGAAGTCTATCATTATCTGTAGATTCCTATCCCTCTTATGTGGAATTCATTCGCGTTGCGGGGAGGTATCCAAATGGTCCACATAGTTACGACCGCACGCGCTGCTGTTACTATTCGGGCCACGGCTGCGGTGGACTTTTCCAGTCGTGCAGCGAATAGCTAGTATTCTCTGACGGTCCTATTACGGTAGATTGTGGCATTGCATCTTATGTTTCAATTATTGTGTTTATTTCCAGTAAGTACTTGTTTTTCCAAGGTTTTTTTTTCTAGTTACATTGTTTTTCCAGTTCATTACATGTTTGAGAACTCACTGGTTCTCTATGATTTTTTTTCGTTTTTTTGTATTTTCCACTAGAACGCGAAAAATCTGTTTCCTATTCAGTTTAGAATTTTGGTATACGTAATTGTTAAGCTTTGTAATAGTGATTATTATTACTATCAAGTTTTTTTTTTACTTATATTATGTCTATGCTTTAATGTTTTTTTACGCTTTTATTTTCGTTTTTAAATATCGATTAGTCAGCTGTGTTTTGTGAGCTGAGAAGAAATTTCTGGACAACTGATTCTGGTGCTCTTTGATGCCCAGACCCTACGAAATTTGAGTGATTTGAAATTTCTCGGCACTAACAACGTCGGCTCAAAGCAGCATCACATGATGGAATTTCTAAAATCTCAGATAAATTTCGCAGCATCTCGGAATCTTTGGCTTTCTCTCCTTCGCTGCCCGCAAGGAATTGAGAAAGAGCAAGTTTTTAGTCGCAAAGTTTTCCCAGCTGAAAAGCTGCAACGACATAATTTCCGTTTTTTAGTATTTGTGAAATCCCTAGCACTGGGTACTTACGCTGGGCCACTACCGCCTAAATTAAAAAAGCGAAATCAGAGCCAAATCTCGATTTGTACGTTCTTTGCTGTATTTTCTTGCACCTTTCGAATTTTTTGCATTCTATCGACAAAGCAATGCGAGCAATTCGAAGAAGTGCACGTTTGTTGTGATGTTCCGGAGAGAGAATTTGTTGTGTTCGGAATTTTTCCATCACAATTGCAAAAAATGAATGATATATGATGAGGTCTTTTTAAGTTGCCCTGTTTGTCTGTTAGAAATTAGAAAAGAAGAAAACCGCCAGTGATTTGGTTGTTTTTTCGCAAAAAAAAAACCTTGGTTGTAACTGTAGCACCAGTCTTTGTAAGAAGTCACGCTCTCTTTCCTACCACAAACATTTTGACAGTTCTGATCTCAAAATTGAACTGAAAATCAGCCTAGATTCTGATCACTGACTGTAGCTGGATGTTTGCTGTTTGTGTGTGGATAGATAGTTATTAGTAGTTGGTAGTTATAAGTTCTCATATTCTTCCATGCGACCGCGACGCGTTCGCACTTGCTCACCTGATTCCTCCACCTGAGGCACACCTCTCTCTGTTCCACTCACTCCAAATGCGCATTGCGCTTACTCGGGAAAGAACCCTGCACTCTGTGTCGCTTAGCTGTTTCTGAATTCACTGGCTGTTACTTACACGGTCTCTTATTCAAATTCCGACCCAGATCAAATCGAACGGGAATTCTCGGGGTAATAATCCCTAAGCCATCTAAACTCGTCTTTTTGTGCGCGAAGCATTGTTTAGTCCGCTCATTCCGTGTTTGCTGAGTGTGCTCACTCGAGCAATTGTCGATCGAGCCTTGCAAAGTTTCTTCTTCATTTTTTTTTATTCAAAAATCATTTTTGCATCGTCAAATACAACAATGATTAGTTAAATGTAATGGTGGCATTTGTTTGGTTTTGTCGTAGATCACACTAGGTATGTTGCCGAAGGTATGCCTTCTCTTTCCAAATAACTTATTCATAAGTACGAAATTCACGAGGTAGAAAGAAGAGTTCAGCTTTATCTCCCATTATTTGAACTCCACAATCTCGATGTCCTCGTGAGGTATCAGGCAGATACTAAAAGCAGTATACCGAGTTGGTTAAGAATGACTGAAAGCTTAAAGTTCTCACAAATTTCCCGGCTTTTAAGTTACGGTTCTTTTTTCTGAAATTCCATTTCTACCTATGTTGTTAGTGTGTTTGGTACATCAAATTCATGTGATTATAGTGTCACAGACGAATTAGCAATAAGCTTAGAGATTAGTCTCTTCTCTTCCACAACTTTCATTTACTCCTTCTAGAATCCCACTTTTTTCCTGGATCACTGTTTTCCATTAGTGTTAGCCGGCTTTAAAGACATCACCCACGAATCTGAGGTTTCAGGTGGAGTTTTCGCATATCGCATAGTAGATTATGGAGAGGGGGGTGATTCCGTGCATTTCTTCCTAATTGCCGTAAAAAAACCGGAAGATGCGGCTCGTGCACAAGGCTGGCGCGCTCCAATCGAACTCGTTGTAGGAAATAGCGCGTCGGAAGGCCCGAAGGCGTATCTTCCGGGCGGTTTTTTGCGGCAATTAGGAAGAAATAAACGGAATCACCCCTCTCCATAATCTACTATCCCGTATACGAATACTCCACCTGAAATCCGTACCACCTCAGATTCGTGGAGTAATGCCTTTAAAGCAGCCACATAAGAATCAAAACAAAACAAACAACACGACGATTACTCAATCTATAAAAATTAAAGATCGGAGTACAGGCTTAAATGTCGCACTGCGATTCTTTCTTTTTCCAGCAGTCTCAGAAAGGTTTGACTTTCTGCAGATGTCAACTTACTGTCTCTTTTTTTTACGATAAAGAAATCAAATATTCGTTGTCTTCCACTCAAAAGTACTTTCCATGGCGGTGTATTTTCGATTGCGATCAAAAAAGGAACACAGTGTCTGAAAATAACGTTCGCTGTACAATATACTTGCATTAATAGGTCAAATCTGGCCATGAAAGTTGCAAAGTTTGAGGGTAGAACAAACAAAAATGACAAATGGAATGACATGGTCGTGTTATTTCGATTTGAACAGGTTTGTGTGGGCGCAACTTTTTTCTCTGGAACATTCTTTAAAGAGCTCTTCCCTTTCTGTATGTCCTTTCTGTATAATTTGGTTAATGAGCAAAATTTGGATTCAGTAGACCGTATTTGGTTCAACTTCGCATCATTGTTCATTTTACATTATTCGTGCAGTGCAGTGCATAGCTAACTCATCCCTTTCTCTTCAAAGGCAGCCTACCAGGAATCTGAAAAAATGAGAGAATCCTGGGGGAAAGCTAGAGATTGAGTTGTAGATCGCGGGATCCGAGGTGGCTCCGCTCAGCTCTCCCCAATCGTCGTAAAATAACGGCGCGGGAACTGGTTTAGTCATTACGAGGTTTGTTAGAACGCGTCTCTGTTTACACGTTTCATTCCCCGACCAGCCTATTTTTGCTTGGATAGGCTGATAAAGAGACCTCAATAATCTTCGTCCACTCGCACGTGGAGGTGGCACGTCGTCGAACTGAGGTCTTCCTAAAAACGGCGTTTTTCATGCCGTTTTCACGACAGGGAGAGTTTAGCGGAATCACCCTCGGATCCTGCGATCTACAACCTCATCTCTAACTTTTTTCATGGGTTCCCTTACCACGTCACATTCGCGGTATGCTGCCTTTAAACGGTCCCTCAACGTTTGAAATACACGTACATACGGTGTCTTCATTAAAGGATGCGCCTGTGTATATATTTCTACACTTATTTTCACACTTAAATTTAACCCGGAGGTGGATTTCGGCATCAGGATTCAGTGGGACGTGAACTCCACGATTATGAGAATTTCGCTGATGACGGATGAGATTGCCGTGTTTTCCCTCTTCCCGCTCGCTGTTTCGATTCATGGTCAAGGAGATTGTCATGGAACGTTGCGTAAAGTGAACTCTGTTTACTTTCCGAAACAAGGAGCTCTGCATTAGCTTTGCATTTTACGTCGTATAAGCTTTCCAGCAATGTATGTTTGTGTTGCTGATGTTTTGCATAGCTGTACATTAATGTCTAGTAGGATGTTCATTATCTGTTCCCTCAAATCCTTCTTCGTTACTTATCTACCAGTCTGAATGTCCGGCTAAAGCCGGACTTCAGACTTTCGGTGATTTTAGCTTCGCTCCCCTTCACTGATCAATGAAAATTAATAGCAGTGCTGTTTTCTGTAAATTAGATGTGTTTTTTAAACAACGCTTTCCTTCTCTTCTTTATATTATAAATTAAGGCGAAAGATTACGGAGTTTTTCTTCTAAACGTGTCAATTCTACATTTGGAGAATATTCGACCATCATCTGCAAACACTCCTTCGAAGCCAGAATAATATAGATACAATTTCAAAGCATTACTCGAAGTATGGGTATTCCTCCTGATTTCTCCCAATAGTTATCACAGAATGATGTTTTAACATTAAATGACGTGAAGGACATTATCCTACTGATAAAGATCACGTTCCACGTCAGATCACATAAACATCTTGCTAGCATTTAAGCAGCCATTTGCATGCATGTTTCCACTTTCTGAGAACGGCATCCTACAAACTTGAGGCGAAAGAAGAAGGAAATAGGCACGCAAAGGAGTCATAAAGGTGAAGAGCAAAGCGCCAAGTGGTTACGGCTATGAAACGGCTGCAACCATTTACCTTTTGCGTCATGCACACTAAGTTATTGCGCACCAATGACCGAGTCCATCGACGCCGGTGGACCCGTCCCACCCCCTTCTCTAAATATCTGGCGCCGGTGGACCCGTCGCACCCCATATTATGGCAATCTGGCGCCAGCGCACCAATCTGACGCCGGTGGACCTGTCGCACCCCCTTCCACAGGTATCTGGCGCCGGTGGGCCCGTCCCACCCCCTTCTCTAAATATCTGGTGCCGGTGGACCCGTCGCACCCCATATTATGGCAATCTGGCGCCGGCGCGCCAATCCGACGCCGGGTGGACCCGTCGCACCCCCATTTTCGAATTTCGTGACACACAGACAAACACAGACAAACACACACACACATACACACACATACACACATACACACATACACATACACATACACACATACACATACACATACACACACATACACATACACATACACATACACATACACATACACATACACACATACACATACACATGCGGACTAAGCTCGTTATTATATATCATGATTATGTATATGCTGCTATTATTTGACTTTCCAAATTAGTTTATTTTTTTAAAGAAAATTCTTTTCCTTGGGTCCTCTTTACACAGAAACGCCTAAAACTAAACTTTTCTGATTACAATGCTCCTTTTATGTATGAATTTATGTATGTATGAAGATTTTAAGAAAAGTTTCCGACAGTTATAAAAGGAAAAGTGACACATCTAATGCATTTAAAAAAATATTGTTATATCTTGTTTATATGAGACTTATTTAATTTTACTTTTTTTATTTTACTTATTTTTTGAATTTTACACATACGTTGTTTGTTGTGAATTTTATACAAACAATAAATAATTACTATCTCTCTTATGTCTCTACAGTTTCAAAAACTCCCCATTCTCATAATTCCGGAACTTACTCGATTCAACTACTTATATCTAGAGGCTCGACACGAAAATATAAATGTATTGAGCACCCGATAGAAGTCACGATTTGCAAGACGTAGGATATCCGACAACTCGTCCATTCGTTTCTTCTTTCTCGAAACTAATTTGTGCTCTCTATTTTTCCTACACAGTATAAATTCTTTTATAAAAGTTCCAGTATTTTTGTGCAATAATCTTGAATCTTGCATTTTTACTGCAAGATGAGAGAACGACAGCGCCCATCAACATCTTGGTTCTCATGCACTTAGAAGACATTTGAAAGAAATCCACACTTATGAGTTAAACATCCTTACTTAGCTTGGCAGTCTTATCTCACTGTAGGAGTTATATTAAAAAGTATTTGCACATGTTTTTCCCTCACATTTTACACAACCTTTTTTATACATCTTTTTTTCGGCAGTCGAAAACTTTCAACACGTATCCTCTTATCATTCCTTCCTCCTTTTTTGTTCCTTCCACCTGTTCGGGGTCGGTAAGTTGCTACCATACTTGTTTGAATGAAAACGTTGGCTTGATGCATCGGTTATCCTCCGTCCTTTATTCCCATTTTTACATGGTTTCTTCAGAAACCCGCGAAAACATCGTTTGTTCCGCCAGAGAATGGCCTCAAGCTTTACCGTGTCCAGTCTTTGCCAGACACTCAGCGACCTACAAAAGAACGGTCTGAAAGCTGCTAGGGACCCTAATTAGCTTGACGTATCCGTTGAACAAAAACGTCTAAAGGTGGAAATTGGATCGCTATGTTTGCTCACGATTTCTTAGCCACCAACCGGCTGAATAATGACCATAGCCTTCGCGTAGCCGCTCGTACTGCTTCAGAACGGCTTCTCTGATTTTGTTGTGGTCCTAGCACTTTGTGGTAAGAATCACACTTAGAAGGTTTTGACTGCTGAAATAAAACTTCGACATTATTTGGGCTTTTATGATGACAAGCACGAAGTTCCAAGAAACGTGAAATTTATTCCGAGACATGAGTAATAAACAGAGGAATTTATTTATCATGACGTAAATTTTGTAAAAACAAGAGAGTTCTTTTCTCTTCTCGTAATCTAAGACAATTTCTCCTTGTAAATCCTTTTGACGCAAGAATTGGTGGCATTATCAGAATTCTGTTATTGTAGCGTTAGACCTGAAGCCTATTGCAGTTGTTTTCACCTATTTTCGCTTTTGTCAATGTTTTTCTAACAACCAGTACTTTTGAAGCCGAGGGCAATGCATTGTTCCAACAAACAAACGTTGTTTACTATTTTTGTCGGTAAATTGTTGACAAATATCCGAGAAGTTTCCGGCTGATATTTTCTAATATTACTTCATACATATCCCTATGATTTTTCTTTATGGCTATTCAGTTTAAGTCAAGCCGAGTCATGTAGGAAGAAGACTCTGCAGAACAGTTGCTGGGATTAAATGGAGCGGATTTCGCTTCTTCTTGAATAAGTCGAAGTTTTCTCGAAGTTTTCTCGAAATTTTCTTCGGAAAATTTACATGTTCTTTCTTTTTATTTCTTTACTACTGTAACTTTTAAATGATTATTTCTAGTTTCATTTTTAGATATTTTATATGTGCTATTTCGCTTTTTTTTCCCTAGTTATTTCTTTATTTCTATAATAAAGCTCTATATGTAGTTACGTCCCTCTTGTGGCTTGTTGAGAAAAAATGCGGGTAATTTCAACTGCTGTGTATGTGTTTTTCTTTGAAATTCTTTAATGTTTTGTGAATTCTTCAACTGCAGAATAACGAAAGCTTTTCATTTTTAATCACTTTTCGGGTATATATGTATATGTATGGTATGTACTTTTCGGGTTTGAAGTATTCTCGTGTTACGAGGAATAACAGATACTTTCTTCGAATTTGCTTTCAAAAGTCAAAATCCACCAAAACTCTCCTAATTTCTCTTCCGTCTCTCAAATTTTTCTGTACTCCTAAAAATGTTGATTTAATTTTTCCCAACTAATTTTAGTTTAAATTCCTATTAATTATTCCTATTCTTAATACTGCATATTGTATCTGTACTATTTTTTAGCATGCCACAACAACATATTACGAATTTAAATATATCCCCTTAGACAGAACAGAACCGTCCCCTTATGAGATCCATACTGCATATGAATGTAGGTGTAACCTACTTAAAACTCGTCTCTTTGACACGATTGTGGGTGGAGTCGTTAAGTGATCACGAACCTATCATTATATACGTAAAAAAATAAATAATGCCATACTTTCTTAGAGCCACATTCACGTTGTATTATATTTATATTCATTATATTCACTGTTTAGGATAAACGAGGGAAATAGAACAAATCGTAGACGCATTCTTTGCTGGTAAAAATATTTTTCTTTAAATATTATTTTTCCCACTATGCGATTTTCGGCTTTATCATCCGAGTTTTTTTCATCTTCTCCCACTTTCGTTGTAATAATAACTTCACCAAACTGAGTTTCTGTTCAAGATTCGTTGCACACAGCAATGAAAAGCGCCCGTCCGAAATCAACGGCTCTTTGCTCGACTCAAACGGACTGTGCGCTCTTTTCCAAAATTTCCCAAATGTGGAATTCGTCTACTGAACTTTCGTTTCTGTTTCGTTCCTCATATATTTTGCAACCGTAACTGTGCTCTGCCTCCCATTGAAAATAAATTGCTACCCTTTCACAACCACTAAAGAGTTGTGTAGAATTACGCATGTAAATTTGTACTTGAAACGAGGCCTAAGCCTTCGGAACAGTGTATTCGCTCATCATTTATAAGCATATACTTTCACGTTCCGTAAAATCTAATACTGTGCGCGATGCGTTGTGTAGGAGAACATGCTGTAATAAGATGTGTGAACATCGCACGATGTCGTTTTTATTACCGCTGAAAAAGTCCTATAAAACTGGATTCAGTAACTTTGTCGGAGTCCGAAATTACAGAATTGCAAAGATCACATACTTATTTACGATCTAATTCGTTGTTAATTTGATAATTTGTATCTTATTAAAAAAATGCGTTGCAAATGGTTTCAAAACTGATCCACTGTTTGCCAGGTTTTTTTGTTTCTTTTCATCACGGCGGAAACTAGCCCTGAACAAGAACGTGCAAGTGAAACAAAGCTTTCCCCACAAAGCTCGCTTCTTAATGCTGGCTTTTTACATGATCTCAGCACAGCCCCAATGTATGGCAATTTTTTTCCCGCGAGATCTGGTCTCGATCAAGCGCGTAAAAGTAGAACAAATGTTTTTTTTGCTAATTGAAAAATTTATGTGTTGTCCTTCTCCCAGTTCTTTTTTGCGCATTGCATTATTTGCTGCAAACGATGCTCTTTGGGATAGTCATCCCCTCCGCGCTAATCGTTCCACAAAGCCGCGAACCATCTGCGATTGTCGTTAGCAGATGGCAAGGTGCCAGCGCAACCGTCCGCAGCGCCCTCGGCAACGTATCAAACCGCGGAACAACAAACCGGTTATCTGCCTTCTACGGACTATCGAATAACAGGAATAGGGACCAGTTCTCGTTTTTGCATCCATGAGCCAGGAGCGTTTGCTTATGTTCTCTTCTACGCGACACATTCTGTGTTTTTCTGCGTTTGTTTTTCCTATCCTACCAGCTTAACTCTATTCTCCACCAGATCGTAGTTCTATTTCCCCATTTTCTTCTGTTTCTTCCCTCATAATGGGATCTCGGCACACTCACAAAGAACATAGAAAACATATGCGGGACAGTGTTCGTGATTTGGTGAAGTCCTTGTCAATTGACGAATGTTCATAGTTGACAAGTTCAATGCTTTCGCTAATTACCAAGGCATAATCTGATTCACTTGACTTGAAATTCGCCTTTTTCTGAAAGAGAAGAAGAGTTCAAATTCTTGTGAGTATCCTGAAATCAGTTTTGCTTTCACTTCATCAAGCTGTCGTTGGTTCCATAACATGAGCGAAAAGAGGGGCACTTCACCATTACATTAAGAAATCACATCGAGTGAATGCGACCATTTCTCGCGACATTTATTGGTCTGATCTTCTCTTTTGATGCAGTCTGTGGCTTTCAGTTAGCAATCTGCATTTACTTTGTTTGCATGTGAATTTCTCCTCGTTTCAGCGTTCATTACACGACTTTGCACATTTTTTCATGTGGGCATTTCACAGGGTTCGTTCAGTTTTATGCACTATGTCTGTTTTCTTCAAAAAGTGCCACCCGAACCTTAACACACGGTCAAAAATTGTAGACATCTCTGGTCTGGGTCTTCCTCCCAACTTAAGAGGTGATTGAAAACTGCTCTATTTTGCATGTAGCCACTTATACGTATGACATGCAATAGCTCGAAACGTTCTGAACAAATTTACTTTGCATTTTACATTGCATATGCACACTGACCGACAGCCGTAAGGCTGCCGCAAAGTTGAGAGCCGCGCGGTTTAGGCGGTTCTGGCGGTTATTGAGCGCAGCGCTGTGAATAGTCAATAATCACCAAAACCGCAGAGCCGTCAAACCGCGCGCACGCTCGGCTCTGAACTCTACGGGCAGCCTGATCCTGATGGTTATGCTCGACGCGATCCCAGGCATCGTTACATTGCAGTACTTTGGTTAAAAGCAGCATACCACGAATCTGAGGTGGTGCGGATTTCAGGTGGAGTATCTGTATATCTGTATACGGGGCCGTAGATTATGGAGACCGGGGTAGTTCCGCTCATCTCTCCCTGCATCACTGCAAGCAGCCGACGCCTGAATGCTGTTTTGTGCGACGCCATCTATTGCAACGCTCCACCCCTTGCGCCGCCTCCGCCCGTCGAAAATCAATTCGGACTGCCCCGATAGGCTGTAAGGGAGTGCAAGGGTGGCGCGCTGCAACAGAAGGCATCGTACAAAACAGCATTCAGGGGCCGGCTGCTTCCAGTGGTTCAGGGAGAGATGAGCGGAACCACCCAGATCTCCATAATCTACGACCCCGTATACGGATACTCCACCTGAAATCCGTACCACCTCAAGTTCGTGGTATGCTGCCTTCAAAGTGATTGATGTCATTATAGATCGTTGGCGGACTTTTAACTTTGTCAACACCGATATGTACAGTCAGCACAAGAATTTTCCAACCAGCTGGCCGTGACGCGCATTCGTTTAGGCGAGGACAGAGGGGGTGACGTAAAGGGCAGAGACGCATCGCGGTCACACACTCGTACAGTTTTGGCGCTGACTCTAAGTGTATCTGTAGCTAGAAGGAGTTTTCCTGCTGATGCTTGGCAGTTCGATTTTTGGCGATTCGATTTTGTATTCAATTTCAGATGGGACGAGAGAAAGACGTATCAACAAGGCTGATCAGACCCACCATACCCGAATTTGACACTTCACGACTTCTTCTTTTTGTTGAACGATGGGACCCTAACTGGGAACATGATGCGTCGATTAAGGTATTGTTGGTCTTTTGAAGAAACGGTGAATGCATGGTTACGGTTCTATTATCTGTTCTTTCACAGATTTTCGACGAAGGGATTGCACAGTATATGTTGGCTGATATCGAGTCGCACTACAAATACATGGCAGCACTGATTCTGTCAAAGCCAAGTCTTCGATGTCGGCTAGTGGAAGAGGAACCGGATGATATTCTGGATGCAGAAGGGAACAGGATCACGCTGGTAGGTAATGATAATTTTTCAATTTTGGCTCCTGAATAGCTTATCAAGTTGTCCTTAGTGCGGAAGTCATGAAAAAGTCAACGAATCCAATTCCAAATCAGAAGAATCATGGAAAGAACAGTAATGCAGCGAAATACACCAGTCCTGCAAAGTCCTACTGCTGCCACAAGTAGCTTCGAGCATAGTGTAGTGAGTGTAGTTGCGGTGCATTTACGTTCGCGCTCGAAACGGCGCGGCGGAGGCAGCAGTTGGAAGTGAGTTGAGACCGTCGCAAACTGCAGCGGTGGATGGTGTCAGAAAGGGTTTTGGCGCGCTCCTAACAGCTACGCTCCACCGAAGCATCTTGAAAGAATCACCGTACGCAATTGCGTACGTGCTTTATGTCGTTTTGAGCCTACTGTAAGTTATTGTATTGTTTTTTGTTTTCATGTTTACTTTCATGTTAATGCTCCTTTTTTGTTTGTAATGGAGTGAGGGTAGGAAAAGAAACAAAAAAAGAACATTAACATAGAAATAAATTCGATTTTAGAACCAAATTTCGAAAGCAGATCCTATACAACGAAAGAAATTAAAGCAAGAGTAACAAAAATACGAAAAAAGGAACACAAAAGACGAAAAACCGGAAGGGAAAGCAAAAAGAATGGAAACAACAAGAAAAAATTGCTGCCGGTATCGATTCGGGTGATGTCACCCTAGCAAAATTTTGCAAATTGCTAAGCACACTGCTCGCAGGCCGCCTACAAGCGGTCAGGAACCGAGTTATATAGTCGGGTCAAAACGACATGAAGCACGGGCATTAGTGCAAGCGGCTGCGCTCGAAGCGGAGCGGTGGAGCGTAGCGGTTGGGATCGTGTAAGGATCCTCGCTGCCGCCAACCACCTCTGCAGTTCGCCATAGTCCCACCTCGATTCCAACCGCTGTCTTCACCGCACCGCTTCCGAGCGCGGCCACTTACGCAACGGCCCGTGCTTCATGTCGTTTTGACCCAACTATATATATGTATATATAACTTTGTATACATAATATTATATTATTATACATTACCAGTCTGAGCGTCCGGCTAAAGCCGGACTTCAGATTTTCTGTGTTGTTTGCTTCGCTCGCCTTCACTAATCAACGAAAATTATTATTAGTGTTATTAGTTCTATGAAATTGGACTCCAACAATCTTTCTTCCTTTTTTATATTATAACTATAAGCGAAATATTTCATAGTCATCTTTCTAAACGCGTCAGTTCTACATTTGGAGTACATTCGAACTTCAGCTTCAAGCACTCCTTATCAATATATTATAG
>NC_087374.1:20902953-20907953 GCF_031761385.1 Necator americanus
ACTATTAACTTTGATCAGTGAAGGGGAGCAAAGCTAATATGACCGAAAGTCTGAAGTCCGGCTTTAGCCGGACATTCAGACTGGTTCTATATAAATTGTAAATATCATGGAACTTCCTCACTCAGGGTTGCAATATCATTTGATATGACATGCTTCATTCTACATTTATTCGAAGAATGAGTACCGTAACTCTTAAGTACTGCAACAGTGGACAGTCTGTGGACGCAATTTCCAATCTAGGATTTCGTATGGATACAGTTGCAACAATAATCCACCCAATGTGTCAAAGTAGTCAAAACAACAACAGACTCGGTGCAGTTTCGCAAGCGACTGCTCTCAAAGCAGTGCGCTGGAGAGGTGTTCGAATCGACGCAGAACCATCGCGAAATGCAGCTATGGACAGTCCCCACTTATTCCTAACTGCTACGCTCCACCGAGGCGCTAGCGCAACCGCCTACGGAACTGCGTATTGCTTCATTCCGTCTTGACCCTGCTATACGCTAAATGTAGCAGACTCGCCATTCTTGTGCGAGAAAAAAATGAACAGCAGACTCCAAGTCCTTCCTTCTTGGAATTTCGACATTGCGTAATGGATTTATTTATTTATTTATTTATTGTTTGTGGAGTGGTCGGAGCATCGAGACTTGGCAAGGAGAGAGGAGGAGTTTGCTGGGATATGCTTAGTATCGGAGACCTGGAACCCTTCTCAGGCCTTTGATGAAGACGAGACTTTCGGAATGTCCGGCTACAAATAAAAGTTTCACCAAAGCCTCGTTGGCAAAACAAAACATAGATGAATAACAATACCATAGGAGGAAGAGCACCAAGACTTCAGGCTTTAGACCAATTTCAAGTATTTCAGACAAAACCAGCCAACCTTTCGAACGATGAAATTAAGAAGATCGAATACATGAAGCAAATTCTACACAAACGAGGATATCGGTTTGAATGATTTGTCTAATTGAATACATATTCAACCTCTTAAGGTGAGACTTGGTATATTAAGTAGATTCCGTGGTTTGTAGCGGATATATTGTTACTAGTTTGAATCCCAATGGAAACCAATAATTACGGAGTAACTGTGTATTCATTTTTACCGTCAGTTCAACACACGCCAGTCCAGTCAGTTTCTGTTTGCGTATTTTTATGCATTTTGCTCATAACATGGTCTTGTTTCCTTCTGGTTGCTCTTTTCTGTTCTTTTCGTAGTCGTTTATCAGCCTACTACTGTGTCCTTCAAAATGGTATGTCTGTGAAAATTTTACCAATGAAAGCTTTCCCTTTTTCTTTCGGTTTCGGTGATCGTCAACTTCACTTATGCAGAATGGAATGGCGTTCAGTTTTAGAAATGAAGTATTTTAATACCTTTGCTTCCTTTTTCTATTTTGTACTTGATGCTAACTTTGTTTTACTGCTCTGCTAGCAACGCCAGAGAGTTTAAAGAAATCATCGGGGTAGATGTTAGTAGAAGTGTGAGCTTTCTCTCACAATTCCACAATTGTTGCTGACTTGCATTATCGATTACTTAAAAGTGACACTGCTTCCTAGCCGTTTCCCGTCTGCTCTTGAATTTTGCTTCACTGATTAAGACCGGTTTCTAACCGTTCTTAATCAGTGAAGTGAAATCACCGTATCCATTAAAGTGAACAAACTTCTTCAATACTCGGGAAAGAAAACTGCAACTTTTATGTCGAAGAAATGTTAATGAGAGGGTGTAAACGTTTACCGTAATATGAATGTTGGTTTGTAACTTGTGTGGTAGCTCTGAGAGTGTTAAGCTATAAAGCATTTGTTCCTTTTTTCTGTACAGGAGGATCAACGTTTGTTCAAGGGGATCTCAGGAATTCAGGAGGAATCCCTCTTCCTGCTGCTGTTCTTGAGCCAAAATTCAGATTTCGCGCTTTCGTTGCTTGGTGCCCCTCCGGCTGCCCTCCCAACAGGTCGAAGTCTACTGAGACATGTGCCTTCGCGCGGATTTTTCGCGTGTCTGGCATCTCGGGGATAGCAGCGTTCGCCAGGGGATCATGTGCGTGGCACAAAGTGATACATACGACTTTTGAACGCCGGAAGCAGTGCTGAGAAGAACGAGGAACAGCCGAGGAGCGAATGTTTGCTCTGAATCGGCTGAGTGAGCCGACTGGTGGGACGTTTGATTGCTTTCGAGCACTAAACAGCTTCAGGAAATCAGATGTGTGAGGATTTACGAGGTCAGCTCTTCGACCGTGCTCTGCTTGGTTTACAATCCTACGAAATCAATGGAATGTTTTATATACTGTGTCGTTTCTCTTAATTCTGTAGGATCTTCAATACTTCTCCTCAAATCCTTAAGGAGATGTGAAGAAAATCTTGAGGAAAGAAGTGTATTCTTAGCATAGGAGTATCAACGTGCTGTGTATTTGAATTTATGTATTTAATTAATTTATCGTTTTCCGAAATTCATTGATGGTATCTTATGAGCGAAAAAGTATAGAAAATGCATCTTTCTTCTTTTTTCTCCATTTTCTCCGTTGCAATCCTACTTTTAGAACCTTCTTGAAATTGGGGTGCTAACTTTTCTGAGCTATTCATTCAGTTATTCATTGTCCTCGTTAGATAGTGGTTATGCGCGAAGAGTATATATATATATATATATATATATATATATATATATATATATATATATATATATATATATATATATATATATATATATATATATATATATATATATATATATATATATATATATATATATATATAAAAAAAAAAGTTGCACGATTTGTTCAAAAGTCCTGGAGCATCTGTGAGCGGTCACTCACGGTTTTAACGACTCCAACCGAATGTATTGATGAGTGCTCAGACGTGTTTCTTTAGATTCTTACAAGATATTCTTCGAATGCAGACGTGATTGGACTATAGACTTGTGGAGCGAAATAGACGAAAATGTGAAAGTATGCCTAGAAAGCATTACAACGAAGGCAAAAGCATCAACTGACGCGTAGATGCGGGCAATTTCCCCTAAGTTTCCCTGGTGAATGTTGCTTAGATCTATTTTCATTTGTAGGAAATACTTCGCGAGTTTTATGGTCGGGTCAAAACGACATGAATCACGACTGTAGCTGCGGTGCATTTGCGTACGCGCTCGAAACGGCGCGGTGAAGGCAGCAGTTGGAAGTGAGTTGTGACCGTCGCAAACTGCAGCGATGGGTGGTCCCAGCAAGGGTTTCACCACGCTCCTACCCGCTACGCTCCACCGGAGCGACTTCAGAGAAGCCGTGTACGCAATTGCATACGTGCTTCATGTCGTTTTAACTCTACTATAGGAGAGATTAACAGATGACCTAAGTTTCGTGCTCTTCTTTATGTTTGTCTTCATACGAATGCATGCTTAGGAACGTTCATGCAAGTTGTAACAATGTTTGGGACTGACTATTTTAGTTGTTTAATTTAATAATAGATTTCGAATGTGACAGTTGTGACCACATCCTCAGATTCCTGTGGCTGGAGATAGAGAAATACTAGCACCAACACCTTACCGAAGTAAACAAGCAGACGTGTCTATGATTTATCTTGTACAACGTCGTTGAGCTACAATGAGGTTTAGTTCTGGGTTCTTCACTGCCCTTGGCACAGAAACATTTGGAGAATTGTCGAATCACGGATGTAAAAATCAGAACAGCCATCGATGTTATACGAACATTATCAACACAATTCCTTTTCCGATACTATTGTCATCTGCAAACCGATTCTTTATGATTCCGATTTTTTTTTTCAAATTTAAGCCTTCTATGCACCTTGATGAATCCATCTAAAGGCAGCGTATCACGAAGTTTACGTAGCGAAAACCCCAAGGTAGTTTGAATTGTAGATCACGGAACCCAGCGTGGCTCTGCTAAACTTCAAAAATCGTAGCAAAAACGGCGTTTGTTCCCAAGAGGTAGTTTAGAACACTTTCCCTTGCACACTCTCCGGCCACCTCAGGAGCATATTCATTGATTTTACCTGACTGAGTAGGCATGTGAGAAAACCTCATCGATCTTCGACCGCTAGCCCGTGGACGCTGCACGCGAGCAGGGATGCAGAAGGATGCAACTTACCTCGTAGGAATGAATGCAGTCTACCACGCCATTTTTCACGGCGATTAGTGGAATTCGGCCGAAGTCACGCTGAGTTCCGTAATCTACAACCCAAACACTGTAGGTTTCCTGGGGTTTCCGTACTACGTCAATTTCGTGACACACTAAAACTCAGGACAAATATCGATCCGTTTTTATCTTTGACTTGATGGTTCCGTGTAGTTTCGGTGTCCTTCTGCTGTTTGTTGGTTAAGTGTCAAAATCCTGTCCACTACCGCGACAGCTGTCGCGTTCGCACTGCGTAAAGGTTTTCAAATCCTTCGAAGCTGCATGCAATAACAATTCTAGCATTTTAGACACAAGGCAAAACCTCATGAAACGTAATTTTTACATCCTTTTGACAAGAGCGAAAGTTTCTTGAGTGTTATGAACATTTGTCATCAAACCCTTTGGTTCGCTCAATCACTGCCTATTTGACAATCATTCCCCCATTAACTCTATGAGCTTATATGCAAGAAGATTGGACCGTTGAGCATCTATTCATTGTATTCCGTGTGTATTTCGCGCCATCTGTACAGCTTGCGTAACATCAAATGCAAGAATGTCCGATCTCATTTACAGTGGGGTGAAAACGACACGAAGCACAGTGCGGTCGCGCTCGAAGAGACGCGATGAAGACAGCGGTTGGAATCGGGGTGGGACCATCGCGAACTGCAGCAATGAACAATGGTAGCGGGGTTCACTTCGCTTTGATAATATAGCCGGGTCAAAACGACATAAAGCATGGTGCATTTGCGTACGCGCTCGAAACGACGCAGTGGAGGCAGGAATTGGAACCGAGGTGGGACCATCACATCTGCGGCGATGGGTGGTGCCAGCAAGGGGCTCACCATGATCCCAACTGGTACGCCCCACCGAAGCGCCTCGGGCGAAGCTGCGTACGCA